>NC_141536.1:102014998-102209998 GCF_021556685.1 Rattus norvegicus
GGGCTTTGCCAGCAAATAGAAACCTCGGAGATATAAATAAGTGGGCTGGGGGCAGGAGGGGGGCTGTCTGAAAGTCGTTTCTCAAGGCAGAGACCTTCCCTCTCTCACCAAATAGTGTAAGCTTGAACATACAACGTGAGCTTGGCCACACTGTGGGCTCACACTTAGGAGAATCCAATTTCCTTTCCTCTGTAGACCATAAGATCCTCAAGATCTTGTCAGGTTTTCCGTTGTTTGCTTATGTTTTATTCTTACAGAGAGGATCTCACACCATGGGCCAGGCTTTCAGTGTGAAGCTGAAGCTAGTCCCCCACTCCCAGAGTCCTTGCCTTACAAGTGCTGGGATTATAGGTGTGAACCTCCACATCTAGGTTTTCTGTCCCTTTCGTTTTCGGACTTTAGACTCGGTCTTTTCTTTACTTCTCTTTCCATTCACAAACTGATCCCAGAAGAAGAGATCTGTGTCACCTCGGCCCAGAGTAGGTGGTGCTCTAAGAGAAAGGATACATTGATCCAGAAAACTCCAGATGGCTTTGAATACGGCATGAGAGCTGGAGAAACATTATGAAGGAACTGAGAGACTGAACTGACCAAGCCGTACCTCCTTCACAAAGTAGGAGTGAGGCACTGGTAAATCATGCAAAGTCCTGAGTTTCTTTGTTGGGAAAATAAGAGCACCATAAAAATTTTAGTCGGTTAACACAAGTGACGTTTGCTTCCTGTGGTGCTGATGGTCAAACCCAGGCCACTGTCCCTGCTGTACAGGTACTGAGCTGTTCCCTAGCACTAGGTGACGTAGTTAGAGAAGCGCCAGGTGTGCTGTGTGAGGAACTGCTTGCTATTCTTTCTTTTTTTTTCTTTAGAAATGGAAATTTGTGAGACATAGTAAACTGCTTGACATGCAAACCTGGGACTTGAGTTTCATTCCCCAGAACCAATGTAAAAAGGCCAGCATGGTAGCCGTGCACTTATAATCCCAGCCCTGTGGAAGCAGAGCAAGGCAGATCCCTGGGGTTTGCTGGCCACCCACACTAGCGTAATTAATGAGCTCCAGTGAGAGACCTTGTCTCAAAAAAACAAAACCAAGTAACTGGCTCCCAAGAAGCAAGGCCCAAGGTTGTCTGCAGGCCTCCACATATACAAGTATAAACATGTACAGGTGCCCACACACATTTGGGCACACACAGGGAAATAGAAACTTGAGGAGCCTCATTTCCCTGAGGGAACATTCCTTGTTGACATGGCACAAATATGAAACCAGCATTTCTGAAATTTTAAAAACTGAAATATACTACATGGCTTTTGTCATAGGTGCATGATACCACACAATACTTCTTGACGGTTTTGTCATTTGCCTTGCTCTGTGTGTGTGTGTGTGTGTGTGTGTGTGTGTGTGTGTGTGTTTGGAGACAGGGTTTCTCTGTGTAGCCTTGGCCATCCTGGAACTCCCTCTGTAGACCAGGCTGGCCTGGAACTCCACCTTTCTTTGCCTCCCGGTGCTGGGATTAAAGGCAAGTCGCAGCATCACTGGGTTGATAGTTTTGTCATTTACATTAAAATTTTTTATTACATTCACTATGTATCTGTGCACATACATGTGTGTACGCATGTGCATATATGTATGTAAGAGGACAGCTTTCAGGAGCTGGTTCTGTCCTTTCATCATGTGAGCCCCAGGTTTCAATCTCGACAGTATGGCTTGATGGGAAATGCCTTTACCTCCTGAGGTAACTCACCAGCTCCGTTTACTTTTCGAAATGGAAATTTACAATTCTAAGATTATAAATTTTAAGAGATAGACTATTTTAACCTAAATATAAAATACTTATAAAGTGATAGGCAATTGTTACAAAAGTTACATTACATGCTAGTAAGGCCAGTCACAATCTTCTGTCAGAGATAAACACTACCCTTTTGCTAGTACACAGGCTTAGATGGTTTCAACACTTCTCTAAGATATATTGTATTATATTGCTTCTTATTCTTTGTCTCTGAAATAAATTCTTAAGCCCATTCATTCTTAATAAGAAAAACCACAAGTGAAGTCAGATGTGCCTGGCTATTAAAAAAAAAGAACAAGAAAACCCCAATAATGGCAAATACAAACGGGACTGGATTTTGTTTTTTGTTTTTTGTTTTTTTTTTTTTTAGCAGCCTTCTGTTTATTTGGTAGAGTGCTTATTCACTTATTCAGCCAAGTAGTGAATCCTTATCTTGTACAGAGCACCTGAGAGAAATGCCTCTGGTTTTGAACAACATGTGAAGTGCTCTTATACAAGCAATTCCTTTGTCAATCAAGTGAGTCACGCCTTCTCCATAGTGGTATTGCATAAGCATACGCACATATCTGTGGCATTATAATTGTATATGGTCAGCCCTGAAAACATACATGTAAGTAATGTGGACTCAACAGGTTATATTTAAGAATCTATCTATATATACAAATACAATATATCTATGCAATAATAATTGATAGGAAAGAAAGAGGCCGTGGATTTAGAGAGAGAGTCAGGAAGGGATAGATATAGAAGGGTTTGGTAGAAGGAAAGGGAAGGGAGAAACGTAATTAAAGTGCAATCTTAAAAATTAAAATGAATTACATAAGTGGTATGGCTGAACAGACTAATTGAGAAAAATGACTATTAAGTTATTCTTAGATGGTTCTATTTTTTTAAGTGTGTAAATGAGCTCACCATCAATAACCTGGATTTGACCTTCATGACCCACACGGTAGAGGGAAAGAACTCATTCCCAGAAGTTGTCCTCTGACTTCTCTAGACAAATTGTGATATTCATGCCCCACCCCCACTATATATATACATATTCATATATATATATACATATATATATATATAAATGTACTTCAAGGTTAAGAAACATTTACTTAGCTGGGCATGGTGACTCACACCTGTGATCTCAGCCCCCAGAAGGAGGATCACTGCAGGTTCAAGACCAATCCAAGGTACATAGTGAGTTCTAGGCCAGCCTGAAACCTGAAACCCTTTCTTTAAAATGTTAAAGGGTTGGGGTTGGGATGTTCATAGATCACATTCAGGAATTAAGGTTTACATTCATCATCCTAGAGGTGCTATGTAAGCTAAGGGGAGAGAAAAGACACCAGTGATCTTATGCAGCTGTGAGGGAATACATGCCCAGTATTGTACACGTGCTGATAGATAGATAGATAAATAGATAGATAGATAGATAGATAGATAGATAGATAGATAGATAGAGGACAGATGGATAGATAGATAGATGATAGACAGACAGACAGATGATAGATAGATAGATAGATAGATAGATAGATAGATGATAGATAGATAGATAGATAGATAGATAGAGGACGGATGGATGGATAGATAGATAGATGATAGACAGACATGATAGATAGATGGATAGATAGATAGATAGATAGATGACAGACAGACAGACAGACAGACAGATAGATCAATCGATCACACTGAAGAACACATGACAAGGAAGATCATAGGCCCTAGGGGGGAACTGACTATCATTTAGCTAAATTGACGTAAAGTCGTTGCCTTGTAAATATTTATGTTTATACATATTGACAGACTCCCTCTTCAGCCTTAATCAGAGAAGCCTCTCTCCAGTGGATGATGATGAATGGGGCGACTCATGGCTTCACAAAGTACTGAGAATAAGTGGCAGAGAAATGAGGGCTAGCCCTGAATAAGGCATCAATGTCACCCGCTAAGGCTTGGGGAACACTGAGAAGGAGGGCCAGAAAGAGTAGAGCCAGAAGATAAAGAGAAGAGTTACTAAGTTACACCTTCTAAGTAAGACAGCCATTGCAACCACAGACTCCCAGCATCTGGATGCTTGCACTGGGTCTGCACAGGAATGAATCCATTGACAATCAGACATGGATGAAGGAAGAACCTGGGGGCCATACCCCTCACTGCTGGACTGTTTGTTGGTGATAATATCCCAGAAGAGAACTCCTTCTTTACGTGTCCATACAACACTGGAACTCCAATGAATAGTCCTAATTTAGTGGCCACACAAATGGGTCACTAAAACTACTGCATGAATCTAGGATGGAGACTGTAGGATTCAGTTGACAGAGAGAACCGAGATGTAAGAGGGTACACGGAAAGTGTGGTTAGAATGTACTGTGTGCAGTGTGAAATTGCCAAAACCTTTAAACATTTTAAGTTTTAAAAGCCAAATAGACATCAAATTCGGAATTTAGAGCTACATAATTCTGAGCTTAAAAATCTGAAAACTTGTAGCTTCACGAGAAACAATAAACTTGAGAGACTCTTCTGGCAATTTATGACGACTCTTCCTATATATAAAAACCCTGTATTCGTTATTTTCTCATTGCTGTGGCAAAATATCTAATGAAAGCAGTTTAAGAGCATAAGAAATGTTGACTGGGGCTCAAGGAGGCTGACTGTTCATTGGCAGCAGGACCATGAGGCAGCTGGTCATTGCATCTATGGTCCTGAAGCGAGACAAAGAGGAATGTTCAGTTCACTTTCTCCTTTGTGTTTAGCCAGGATCCCAGCCCATGGGATGCTACCATCCATATTTAGGTCAGGGCTCACCTCAGTTAACCTTGTCTAGAAATTTCCTCATAGACGTGTCTAATTATTTGTCTTTTAGGAGATTTGAAATCTTGTTGACACTGTTAACCATCATGTGTCCCGGGATATTTAAAGGCGGCAGCAGCGACTATATTAATCTAAAAATTCCTTTTTCTTTTAATTTTTCCTAACCTGTGGCGTGATTTTAAATTGTAGCTTCCTGATCAATCTCCTTTAAACAGATGTTAAAATAGCAATTAAGCAGTCGCCAAAAGATTGGAAGACGATAGGATTCCTTTCTAGTCTAAGATACAAAGAAGACACGCAGGTTATAAAAAG
This sequence comes from Rattus norvegicus, assembly GCF_021556685.1. Taxonomy (NCBI): domain Eukaryota; kingdom Metazoa; phylum Chordata; class Mammalia; order Rodentia; family Muridae; genus Rattus; species Rattus norvegicus. Next base: position 102,019,891 of record NC_141536.1, read on the forward strand.
AAGGTCTCGAACAAATGGGAGAAGAATCGAACCAGATTTCAAAGTTTGGGCCAAGGGGAAGATGTGGGGAAAATTATAATTTTCGAGTCTATGCAGAAGTTCGGGGAGGAATCACACAAAATCATGGCTTGGGTGGATGATTAGGGAATGAGCATTGGCATGCTTGGTGCTCCTGCTGATGGTGCACCATGGTCCTGAGGCTGCGAGCTGCCAGAGACAAGGTTCTGGCGGTCAGGAGCAGTCATGCTTTGGAGATGACTTCCTCTTGTCCTTCCACACTCCTTTCCCATTCAGCAACTACTCATTTCTTATTTGATTGCTTGCTAGGCAGAGGGCAGACCTGAGTTTGTCCTGTAGGAGTCAGATTGGCAGATGATACCCATCTGCTGTCGGCTTCACTTGTACATGGTGAGGAAACTCATGGCCTAAAGCCTGGAGGACAGCCCCAGCTGCGGAGGACAGTGGCTTCTTCTAAGGCCATGGGCAAAGCAAGTTCCCCAGGAGAGACACTGACGGGTCCATCCCTATGTACTTTGAGATCTCAGTAGCCTTCATGCCCAAAAGCCTTAAACCAACTTTTGAAGAGAAGATATGCAGATATGTGAATGAAAGGACACAGCAGCTCCATGGCTACTCGCCTTGGGTGAGTGCGTTCCTTACATCAGTAAGCACCACTGCAGTCTTACGCATTCTGCCGCACTTCAAACATTGCTGCCATCTCTTGTGACACTTTATCCAGTGCCTGCCTTCTGCTCTTCATGTGGCAATGGCTCCAAGTGACTTGAATTGCTTATTTTGTGCCTTCTCTGTTAGAAGATGAAATCCATGTGTCGCAGTACAAGTCTCAGAGGGGGAAAATGGGCCTCCTGTCTCCATGGTTGGGAAAGCTGGAGGCCTTCACTGTGCAGTTAGTGCTGCTCCTATGGACATGTAGTTGGGGCCAACCACTTGGAATTAGAAAACCTATGGGGGGTGGGGGAGCCCATCCCTGGAGAAAATGTTTCTTTTATCCCTCAGAGGTCATTGACTGCCTGTAGCTCTTCATCTAGGAGTGGGGCCTTGTGAGGTTTCCCTGATCCATGCTGATCTGTGTAGCTATTATGTAGACTTCCTTAGGCAGCCACATAGCTGAGGTGTGATGGGTAATCTCCAAGCAGGCATGTTTATCTACCTCTTAGGGTCTTTCCACCACCTCTTCCACAGTGTTTCTTGAACCTTAAAGGGTTTAGGGTTTAATTGGGTTGCCCAGACCCAATTAGTACAACTCAGTTTGTAGGTTGTTTAATGGAAACAACTAACGCTCTTTGTTTTAAGTAATGTTCTCTTCAACATGTTCAAATGGCTTTTTTTCTTCTACTTGCAAATGTGTGTGTGTGTGTGTGTGTGTGTGTGTGTGTGTGCGTGTGTGTGTGTGTGTGTGTAAGCATGCATACATGTGGAGGCCTGAAATTGGTTTTTTGGAGATTATCCTCACTTGTTTTCCACCTTGTTCATAGGATTTCTTAATCAAACCAAGAGCTCATCGATATGACTAATCTTGTTAGCCAATTTCCTCTGAGGGTCCCATGTCTCTGCCTTCTGACTGTAAAAGAAGGCCAGCATACCCACACTTGGCATTTACGTTTATTCTGAGGCTTTGAACTCTGGTCCTCTGACTTGAATGGGAGGCAATTTAACCACTAAGCCACCTCCCCTCAAATGTTGTTTTTAAAAAGCTTATGACAATGATACTGAATCCTGAGAAGCACCATTCAAATGTTTATATTATGATGAAATCAAAACCATCACTTTCTAATTTGACATTTTCCCCCTTTCCCCCCTCAAAAAATATGACCTACTTTTCTCAGATCTTGGGGCACTGACTCTCTTATTGAAAAAGAGCTTTTTAAAATTATTTGAACAGATTTGCATGTAATTTGTTAAAAGGTCAGTGATTTTCCAGTAGCCAGAACTTTGGGTCATACTTGCCTATAAATAATGTTTTCTTCACATGGGCATGAGTTTGCATTGCAACACCTTTGCACCCCATGACCAGGTGTGCACAGAGAAGGCTGCTGTTTCCCTGGGTAACATAGAAGGGTGAGCGTGCCATTACCATCTGTGAATGAGTGGCAGACCAAAGGACGTAGTCTCAGCGAAGGCAACCACACATGTGAACAACTGCTTTGATCTTCACCATCTGGCTAGACTTCAGAACTGTGCTACGGAAAGTAGGCAGGTGTACCAGCACATTACTGTCTCCCTGGTCCTGTTCCCACATCATCTGTTCCTAAGTAAGGTGATGGGTTACTGCCTCATGGTCTCAGTATCCATACCATTTATCCATGGTAATTTCTGTCAAAAATAATTGAGGACAGCCCAAGTTTATAAAACACAGCGAATGTGTAAGTCTTGGTTCAGACTACTACTTGAACTTTTTAAAAAAATGATGCAGCAGCTGTTTTCTCAAGAGACTCCCCTGAGAACTGTTTAGAATAGTCAACTCAAATAGTCTTGCTTCCTACAGATGAAGTCAGTGAACGCAAGGGACCACACTGCTTGCTAGTTTTCAGAACTAGTTGTAAGAGAGGCCTGGATAAGGTAACTGGGTGATGCTCTTTTGAGATTCCATATGGGCTCTCCCTGTGTAGTGAAAACAGGTGTTTACAAATTTCTGTTACATCAGCGGCGTTCTGAGATTTAGTTGTATAACTCTCATAGGCGATGATTAAGACTAAGGATCATTTCTACACTCAAGACGCCATCTTCTTATTTCTTTCCACAGTGTTTACAAGCATGTCTCATGTCTCAGTATCCCAAGGTGACTGAAGCTGATAAAGATCTTGATAATAAGAACGAAGCCTAAAATTATCCAAGGACCAAAATGGCACCTGCTATGTCCTTTACTAACTTTCTTAACTAGATAATTGTACATGAGTCATTCAAGCAGTTTCCGTATGGGTCATTCCCTAAGCCATTTTGCTAAATATTTTCTCCAATGGATATTTTTCACAGAATTGATTTTTACCACAAGCAAAGCAGGACCGGGATGTCCTACCTAGCTTTTTAATGCTTAGTACCTCACCTATGCCTTCTCTTGATGCTCTCCTATTGTCTTCTAATGTGGTAGTCCCTGGGATTTCAGACTAATTTGCAGGTGTATAAGACATACTTCGGGTGGAAATTTTACTTACGTATAACATAGAGGTACTTCCTGTCCAACATGCTCTCTCAACACCCATGGTAGATCTACTATATTCTGAAGTTCCATACATAGGACTCTGCCAATTACTGATGGGAAAGGCATGGGCGAAAATTTTATCTGTCTTCAACATATACAGACTTTTCTGATTTACTAAAGACAGTATAGCAATGATTTATTTACATGCCATTTGTATTGAGTTAGATTACAACCAGTCAAGAGACACAGTGTACATTAGATCATGGGAGTACATTACACATAAATATTACAGTGTTACTTGTACAGAAATTGAGCATCCATAGAATATAGTCTATGTCAGGGGTCCTGGAAATAGTGGCTACAAGAAGACAATGGTGCATGCACATGCACATGCATGCATACACACAAGTGCGTATAGTTATCAAACAGTCTTACCTATACTCCTCACCTGTGGACTGGACATAACTGGTGGCAGGTGAAGGGAATTATTTTGGACAGATTTGGTAGTAAGAGATGCTTTAATTGGCATTATTGAAACCTGTAAGTCTAGCCTGTCATAGCTAAGCTGTGTTGTACAGGTGCTTAGGAATAAGATCTCTACCTATAACAGTTAAATCTTTTAAGGTTATTTTTCTTGTTTTTTTTTTTTCCTCCAAAGTTGGCTTTTCCAAAGCTGATATTTCTGCAAATAGACATATGCTTTAGGTCTAGACTTGTTAATTTACCTTGGAAAAAATCAGGTCACTGTCAAATCTGGCAATGTAGCTTACAAATACTTGGCAAAAATGATCTAATTAAAAGCTTCTCTTCGATGAAAATCTCAGGAAAATGATCGTTATCAGTCCTGTTTTTCTTTCCAGGATCTGTGTGCACAAAGGTACACGTCACTTCTCATGTCATATTAAAAGTGTGTTGGCTGTCTGCTAATAGTTCATCTCCTTCCTTCTACAGCCTCCAAGTCTGTTATAAACAGTATGCTACGGGACCCTTCTCAGATTCCAGACGGAGTTCTAGCAAACCAGGTCTATCAGGTATTAATCACAGCTGCTTTCCGTGGCAATGCTGTTATCTGCCTAGCTGAGTAGAGGACGTTAAACCTCATTTAATTACTGTCATCATAAACTATCAGTGAGGTCAGGGCGCACCATAAACACAATGCAATATTTTTGAGAAGAACATTTTACTTTTTAATGGCTTGCTTTTATAGTAGATAAAGAAGCATGTAATTTTTGTTTTCTGTGATTGAATCTGAATAGCCTTCTGATAGCTTTCTTTTGGGCGGCGGTGGGGTTGGGGGAGTAATGACTGCTATTAGAATATTCACTGTGGTGGGGTTCGTAGTCACCCCAGCCTGTAACACCCGTCTCTTATTTGCCCGCAGTGCATCGTGAACGACTGCTGTTATGGACCGCTGGTGGACTGCATCAAGCAGTATCCTTCCCCATAAAATTTTAGGTGCACAATTGACGAGTTTAGGCTCGGTGGAGGAGATGTGTCTAGCTTTAACCTGACATAAAGTTCTGCTTCACAAAACACATTTCATACTCTCCTATTTTACATTCTATCAGCTGGGGGGTCACTTGCAGACCTCTCTTTCCTACGCTTAGGGAAGATCAGCTAGGCCACAGCCAGACGTGAGTTCCGCAGCTCATTTCAAACCGCTTGCTTCTCAGTGAGTTTAAAGCTGCAGAGTCATTAGGCAGGTAACACACTGTCTTGGAATGTACCTAACCATCCCGGTGGCCATTTTTTAAAATATAACAAAGTCCCATTTAAAATGGGCCAAATTCAGTTGAGTGTCCTAGAATAAATTTCGAGCCTGGAGTTAAAGGATGATGATATTAAAATGCCACCGGAGACTGTCACATTTTAAAGGGCAGTGGACTCTCCTTGCTTAAATACTGATTGCAGTCTGCAGTGCCACTCAGCTCCCTAATAAACATTTTAGAGAAGCCATTGCTAATTTTTCCCTTGGAACTGACTTTAAGGCTGTGAAAGCAGATGTCCAGTCATTTCTTATTAAAGCCATTGAGTCTCCTAAGGAGTTAATGTTTACTTCTTAAAACGAGGCTGGGAGAGTGGCAGGAATTTCAGTAAAGGAAAGATGATCCTTATCAAGATGGCACAACAGTGAGAATTTCCTCAACATTTTAGGGAAAAGAATACTTACACAATACTCATAATTATTGCTAGAGATCATTAAAAAACCCCGCCTTCCTGGACTAGATTTCGTTAGCAGAAGTGGCAGAGGGGCCAGCTGTGATTTTCGTTGGATTCTTTTGCAAGCTGGGACATATGTGCATATCTATACGCACACATATATGTTTGTACAATGTGCATATCCATACGCGTACATATATGTGCATGCAGTGTGCATATCCATATGTGCACATACGTTTGTGTATGTGTATACTTATTTATATCCTTCTGCATTCAAAAAGACTTAGGGTCATTTAGAAAAATATTTTGGGACATGGTTCTGCTATGTTGCCCAGGCGGGCCCCACCCCCACTCCCAATCCTCTTGCCTCCCTCTCCTTTGTGTTAGGATTGCAAGTGTGCACAGCCACACCCAGCTCCAATGTTTTGCAAAGAAAATGACTTCCTTTCCTAAAAACATAGTTACAAATTAGCGTAATCTTTGAACTGAGCTCTCTCACAAAAATATCGAGTAACTAGCATGTAGCTTTTTACATATGCATTCTCTGTTCTGGTCTCCAAGCTGAAATGAACCAAACCATGGAATGGTCAAAATCTGACTTTTTTTGTTTTTATTAGACTGAAGTGAAGGTATGCTTCTCTTTTCAGTGTGAAATTAATGGTAACGTTAAAAGTTGTCGGAGCGCCAGCCTCACATTGCCGCAGTGATAAACTTAAGCACATTTATATAACAACTGACACCATCTCAGAGTGTCTTGGGCTGAATTACATGCTAATTTCAAAGCACATAAAATAGTTAAAAATCAATTTAAAGTTAAGGTTTTAAAAGCATAATGTCTTTTGAAGGATTGCATATTGATTTTAAATATAACTCTCTAATTATATATGCATGGACTAAAGTATGAAGTCAACTGCTTTGTAAATGCCAGGAGGCTATTTTTCAGTAATAGTTGAGATGCTTTACGGGAAACTAGATTGCTGTATCGCTGGCGAAGAAAATGGCTTGTGAGGTTATTTACAAGTTTTGCCCCATGGTCACTACCATACATCAATAATAGGTATCCTTATAGACAATGTCTAAGTGTTTCTGCTTATGGTGCATTATAAATTCTGTCTGGAATATTTTCCCTGTATACATATATAGTTTTTGCCATCATTCACATTCTCTGTTGGCCGTGTGTTGTCAGTAGGATTTAATGTACTATATAATTTCAATTGATAAATATAATGACGTATGTACATAAATTATATTCACTGACTAGATTCTGATTTTTGCAGTTCCATTATGCTTATGACCAGTAAAATTACTGCTTTTATAAGCTTTATTTTCTAGACCTTACAGTTTTTTTCTGTATCAAACAAAGCATATACTTCTGTATCAGGAAGTGTATCTTTCCAGAATTTAAAATTGGTGATAGCAGTAACCGCATAATCACAGATCCTGGGGAGCTTGTGGAGATCCCGCCTGAGTCTGCACTGCTGAGCAGTTAGTGTCATACACTGTAAATAAGCTCGGAAGACGGTCCCTAGACTGACCAACAAGAGTTATGTGATTTCACACGGGATGAAATTGTTGGTTTTCTTTGTAAGTGGGCAATGCTTTTCTGTGTGATCCTGATAATTGGTAATGTTTGTTTGCCCCACCTACTCTCACTGAAGTCGTCAGCAGTTTCATACAAAGGAGGCAATGAGATAGACACAGAACCTCCTTACTCCATTAGGACAATGTTACATGGATATCTGTGTACAGTGAATAAAGTAAATCCGCCGTTTACTAAAACGTCACAGCACCAGTCACAGTGCTAAAGGGGACGGATGGTTGGGGGCCTTTCTTTTCTCTTGATGACGTGTGTGTGTGTGTGTGTGTGTGTGTGTGTGTGTGTGTGTGTGTGTGCGCATTCGTTTGTTTGTTTAATTAATTATGTGTTTAAAGTGTCTTCCCACTTTGCCTCTGTATCTCATATCCACCAAACAAACTCAATGGAAAAGCAGTCACTTCCTCTTTCCAATGTGGGACTCAAGGCCAGAGCTATTAGACAAAGGTCTGGAGAGAGGCAAGAGAGATGATGACGCAGGAAGCATCGGGGCTGTGGGTTTCAGTCCTCTACCATCAGTAACCTCAATCATGATTCAACAGTTTAGATGTAAATAATTCACAACAATAAAAGTGAGAGAACACTTATGTGGAAAGAAGTAAATAATTTAGTTAGAAAATGTGGGATACCCTGGTAATGAGATACCATTGAGACTTACCCATCTAGTGGCTTCGATGGACTCAGAACTGAGAAATTCTGTGATTTAGCATTTTTTTTGTTGTTTTCTTCATTTGGTTTCCAGTTAATAAATAAGTGCAGTCATGCGCATTGGAAGAAGGAAGAAAAACAGGGCAGGGGCAGTAATGATGGCTTGGCCTTGTTCTGATCATGGACAAATATGACTTTATTTCTTGAATTTCAGTGATAGTAAGTAACCTGTCACTCATTGATAAAGAGCAGGATAATTTTGCTTTTTTAAACTAGTGACATATAAGTTGCTTTTGATTTAAGTTGAGTGCTTGCAATCCATGATCAGAAGAACCCTCTGTGGTAAGTCAATGGGTGCTGTACCCATGTTGCTGTTAATGGGGTTGGGTGGGATGGACAAAGAAAGAGGTGACCCTGACTGTTTCTACTAACTGCTTTAAGAAGGACTGATGGACCAGAAGAGTATAACACTTTTTGAGACTTGGTATCATCTCTTTTCCTTCAGAAACATCAAAGTATTGCCACTGGCTTCAGTCATGGGATCTTGAACACAGTCCTTGGCACTTCTGAACTGTACGTTACGTAACTGAGAAAACAGTACTGAGAATATCTACTCTTGACATTGCTGTGTAGATTCAAAGCTGTCAGTGTTTAGCATAAAGGCTTCTTACATGGTCCTTAGGAATCTAAGTATTAGCAAGTATTATATAATTCTGGTGCTTTGAGGAAAGTTGTAATTGGACACAGGCCACAGAGGGAGCTCACTCCTGCCTCGGTTGCTTGTTTGTTCTCCTTTATTGCCGAAGATGGAACCCAGCTAGGTAGGCAGTGTACCACTGTGCTGAGCTCCTAACCCCTCATCCTTGACTTTCCTACACATTAACTGCCTCATCTCTAAAACAGGCTTTTTATACTTGTGAGGACCAGATAACATACTTACATCACTTGATATGAATCTTCCATCAAGAAAGCACTAGAACAGTTTATATGTTTCTGTGAGCATCTGTTCATTTGCATTTGTGTGCTTAAAAATGCAGAGAGAGAAGGAGAGGAGAGAGAGAGAGAGAGAAGTGAAGCCAGATCTGGTAAATGAACCTCACACTTTTCTAGACTGTAAGATTAGAACGTGTTAGGGCAAAGATTGGGTTAATTATTGTTCTTACTCTTAGCGAGAGTTTAGTTAACATGTACTAAGTTGAGTTTGTAACACAAATTAATATATATTTTTAAGTGACTCCCCTCATTTTAAAAGAAATTAAAGTCACAGTGATTTAAAAATCATTGCTTAGGAAGGTATGTGAGTGTTATAAAAAAATTCTTCTGACTTACTTAAATGAGGGAAGAATGCATGTAGAAATTTCCTTCCTCAAAGGTGTAATCTGGGTAGGAATTCTTATGTATAATTACCATAATTCTCGCTTTCATCTGAGCATATAATATTGTTGGTAGAATATAGTATTAATACATAATTGGCATTAGACTTTTTCTGTTAAGCCCTTCTGTGAGTGTTGCCTCCTTAACTGAATTGTTCAGTGCTATTGGCTACGAGCATGAAGTCCTGCTGAGAGACTTGCTTCTCAAGAAGAACCTCTCCTTCCTAGGTAAGTGTTGCTCAGCTCTCTGACTGACAGTGTCATCATGAGTACTTAAAGACAAGTGTTTTCAGTCTTCCTCCTGCAGGTACTGTGTATTACAGGGAGCGAGAGGCTAATGACTGATGTTCTGCATGCTACCTTTTATTGATTTAGACCCACTCCCCTATATAGACAGCACATGCACAGGCTTGCAATTAATATTTTATAGAATAAGTGGCTGAAAAAATGCTTTAATATCTGTTGCAGTATTACTTTTGGTGTCATGAGATATTAACCATAATCTAAGCCTTATGAGAGAAAGAAACAAAGAAATATTGTCTATAAAATGCTTTATATATTAAAGAGAATACTTAGAAAAATTCATGTTAGGTATGTTCATCTCCTCATACAGGAATGTCCTGTTATTGAAAAGCAAAATATTAAGCTTTTATTGCTTTCATGCCAGGTATTAATTGCATCATAGATTTAGAATGATTTTTCAAAATCCCCCTATGTCTGCATTCATATGTGACCCAGTAGAGAATTTTACTGTTCAATGTTATTTCTTTCATCTCTTCATGATCAGAAATAAAGCCTGAAACAACATTCACACAATAATGGGGCATGGCAACCATAAAGCACCCAACGAAGCATTCATTTTTCTCCTCTGTTGTGTCTGTGACAAGTCACAAAGGACCAACAGCAGTCGTGCTAGTGAGCAGGTCCGTGCACACATGGAGACACTTTACATCATTTTTGGAATTAAAAGGAAAAACATATTCCACTACTTAATTTTATTGTAAAGTGGACAAGACACTGGCCAAGAAAAGTTAAATCCAGAAAACCTAGGCTAAAGCTTTTCATACTTCTCAGTCATTAAAACTGGAGGAGAGTGGAGTAGGGTGAGCTGCAAGCCGAGAATGATCACCAATTAAAGTTAAAGAAAGTTGATAAATTAGGAATGTGGTCTCCAGTTACTAAGTTTGGAGAGTAGAACCAGCCAAGTGTTTTCATGCAAAAAGGGCAAGTAAATTGTAGGGTCTTTGGAAATAATATAGTATGTAAACAAATTTCCTTTTAAAAACATGTAATGCTAAATAAAATGGCTATCATCTCAGAGCTGGTTATAATGGGTGCCCGTGAGGCACTGTGGTGTTTTAGAACTGTAGTGTTCTGATATTTTAACGATTATGATCCATCTGTTATCCAGATGCAGGTCATTGTAGTTGTCTTCCCTGAGCTCACTGATGTCATTCTTTGGCACCATCTACCTATGGGCCACACCCACTCAGGCCCACTATGTCTAGCTTAACATCTGTAAGCTTCCTCCCTGACGTCTAGCAGACTCCAGCAGGAAGGGAAATCACAGAGAGTTTAGATGACTTAAAAGTAAGTCTAGAACCTCAGATAACTGGAACTGAGTGTATTTTACTAGACTCACTTCCAGTCACAAATACCAATGCTGAATATGGCAGATAACTGTTTCCAATTGCATGGATGTACAGAAATACCTAAATATTGAACTTGAGGGGTCCCACCTACTCCATTCTGCTCCTGGATATTCAGTGATTTGATGGAAATGTATTGGTTGTGTGAGTTTTCTTGAAGGAGTGTGAACAAATTACCTGTTGGAATTTGTGTTGGTCAAAACAATTAGATGCTCCTTTACTTTTTCCCTCACATCCTGCCAGGTACAATACATCAATCCCATCTTCCATTTTTCTACTTTGTCTTTTCTCATTGCAATGCCTCTCTGCTGTGAGCAGGTTCTTTCTAGGTAAACAGCTCAGACTCAGTTGCATGTTTTATAGCCCAAAGCAAGGAACAGACAACAGCTTGTCTGCTTGCAATCCGGATTCATCCATGCTACTTTCAGAAATTGCAATGTATTTTTAAGTTCACTGGCCATTTGGGGAGCATCCTCATAGTCCCTCTTCATCAAAGAAGTATGTCACAACTCACCGTAGATTCTGGTAGTCCCCATTTGAGCGCCAGTTCTGTAGTGTGACATTGCTTGGTGAGACTTAACCATTGATCACACAAGATAGGTCATCAATGAAACACCAAAGAAAGGGTTCTACCCCACTCTCATGCTTGAACCAGTGAGCCAGTAAGTTTATTGGAGTTATTTATAGGCACGTGTGACTCAGAGGCAGCTGTATCACAGAAAAGTACCCCCCACTATAATCAAGAAGTTCTGTGTCGGAGCTCACTATGAAACATACAGTTAGTTCCCCTGAAGGAAGGCTCCTCCCCCAGGAAGTTTCCACTGTCTTTATAAGCTGTGGGAGTGGTTTTGTGGATCTTGTACCTTGGTGAACCTTCTAAGTTTTGTTAGCTTTGTGAGTCTTAGGAGACTATCTTCTTCTTAGAAGATGGAGTGCGTCAATTCAGAGGAAGTAGGTACCCGACAGTACCCTGAGAAGATAAGTAAGCTTAGACAAATCCTTACAATAATTTCAGTTCTGTTTGGAGTATTTCCTCATCAAAGACAAAAACTTGTTAGTTTAGTTTATACATTCTAAATGTTCTAATGTAGCAACAACCTAACACATGTTTATTTGTTGTTGAAACATGAACAATCTAGATCATGTATGAAATATTGTGTGGAATTATTATTCTTTTACTTTATAAATACTTCCTCTGGGATTTAATTAGTTGCAAAGTTTTGTGCTGGGCGAATTCAGATAGATGATCATTTTACAAGCAGTATGGGAAAATACCAGCATATAAACAGATTGCTAATCCAACCATATTTTTTCTTGCTTATGTGTCTGTTCCTTGAATGCTGTTGTAGAAATTGTAAATGTTTGCCTCATTCTTGAATAGGCAGAAATAATTTCTCTTTCTCCCTATCTGTCTGTCTATATCTATCTACCTGTCTGTCTGTCTGTCTCCTCCCCCTCTCTACTTCTAATCTAGACTGGTTTTACAAAACAGCCCTTCTTATTGTTTATTATTTAACTATTATTTATACTTTAGAGCTCATGACTTCCCTTTAAACATTTTCTTCTGTTGCACTATTTCCATACATTATATTTTCTCTGAACTCTACCTCACGAATAGAAAAGAAAACTAAGTACAGTTTTTTTTTCTAGCCTTAATTCTGTCTTGAGTTTCCTTTTCTTGTAGCTATTAGCTATGTGGCTGAGCAGTTTCAGTGACATAGGACTTAGCAAGGCCCCTAGTACTGGGAGTGTGATGGAAGGGTGGTCTTGATGATTGGAAATATACATTTACTCCTACAGATTTATCCTGCCTTGAAAACTTACCTGTTTCATATTATCCAAATAAGTATTTGAAATAAGGTACTTCAAAGATGAATAAATAATTTTAATTTCATTAAGAAGTGATAGTTATTCCACAAGTTAGCTAGTGAGCTGAGTGTTATTGTAAGGACACACCAGTTGAGGTCCAGCTTTTCTAGAGCCCTGGTCCCCATTCTAGGGGGAGCGTGGGTGTGTCTAGTGTACCCAACTTAACAGGCATACACTTAGTATCTTCCCAGTGGAAGTAAATGTGCTTGGGGTGTCTTTTTAAAGTATAATGAGTTTTTAAAAAGCTTATTTGTGTTTTAATTACTTTCTATATGAGTATGTGTATAGGTGTGTACACATGAGTGCGCCACCCACAGAGGACAAAGGCTTCAGATCACCTGGAGTTGGGATTACAGGTGGTTATGTGCTGCTCTGTGTGGGTGCTAGAGATCAAACTTGGGTTCTTTGCAAGAATAGTATATGTTCTTTACTATTGAGCACGTGCTCTCTCCTATTCTTTTTTGTACTAAAAGCCAACAGGGGCATTCATATACTATTTTTATACTAAAAACTGCTAACTAAATTTTAGAGGCTAAAAATACAACTCTGCTGCCTCCTAAATTGTTTTTCTTAATGAAGAGGTGTCAGACAGAATTCTGTATATTCCTCAGCTCACTTTCCCCAGATTTCCTCTCGGATTTCCAGAATGGCTGCTTTGACTTCCCATGTGGATTCTCTTGCCATTGAGATCACCAGACTCTTAAGTGATTATTGTGTAAAACACTGTGAAGGATTTTTTAAAAATGCCTTTTAAAAGTTGACTTAAGTGTGAAAGCTTACAGGAACTTCTATTACAGATTTCAGTGCCTATCAGCAGTTCTTTTCACAGGCCGCTCAGTTAGTCACCTCTGAGCAGTTGGCATTCAAGATCTCGAAAGTATCGGGAACTGTCTGTCACCCGTATCTAAGTTCAAGCACACAGAGAAGACTCTACTTAAAATTGACCAGGAAGCTTTGTGCTCCTCGCAAAGCCTCCAAGTGATTCGTGAGGCCAGGCTTTGCAATAGTGTATCATCTCTCCATCTTTTTTTTTATTTTGAGAGGAGCTGTTGGTTAGCTTTTAGGAGACCTTTGGGCAGAGAGCAGCGGAGTATAGTGAAGAAATGGTGACAGCTATGAGAGAGTAAGACCGTGTGCACATCTAGCAAAAATACAAAAGAACTCATCCCGGAGACAGAGGAGAAGCCCTTCGTCAGTGCGGGCTGGCACGTCTCCAGGTCAAGGGAACTTTCATTAGTGCCTGGAGCAGCCACTGTTGGGTACAAACTCTTGTTATGTTTGCCTTAATAAGGATGGCTCTGGAGATATTTCGTCTTCCCAGCAAATGTTACCCTGTTAGTAGACACTAACAATTTCTGAGTGACACCTGAGAGGCACTTACTTCAGCCCTGCCGCACTCCTTCCCCCCACGTTTACACAAACCAGCACGTTTTACACGGGTGCATCTCGAGCATCTGTACATTGCTCTCCAGGACTCCAAGAGGGTCTGATGTATAAATCCAAAAAGGCTTAGTGAAGGATGTCCCTTGCCCAAAGAAATTAGGGTCTTTGTTTCTAGAAGTTCATCTGTTTCTGTTTCCTTCACTACCTTGAAACACGCGCGCGCTGCACCAGGGCAGTGATCTAAGGGTGACAAACAATTGGGATTATGACTTCAGGAGAGTAGCAAGCAGCAGCAGGTGAGGCAGGGTGCTTAGGTGGTTTACACGCAGACGTTAGCAGGGATAAGAGACTAGAAAGAAAATGTGATTACGTAGGCTATAGGGAACAGAGGGGCTTAGATACTTTTTCATAAGGAATCACCCACTTAAATGCCTATCTATCAGAAAAATTAAAAAAAAAAAAAGATAGGTTTTTGAAGTGGCAGTGATGTTCTTTTAGGGGCATAGGTAATTGGGGTTCCAACCCCTCCTGGAGACACTGAAATGAAAGAGAGTGTTCTCAAATATGCTTGTGTATACTTCCCTCCAGAACCAAGAGAGGGGAACCATAGACAAGTCCCTGCTGTTTGAACACACACACACACACACACACACACACACACACACACACACACACACTGTCTGAAACACCAAAGAATGGTAATGCTGTTACCACTTGGTCCAAGCCCACAGCCTTCCCTCGCCGATAGATACCATGGTTAGATAGCATGCCTGTGGTCTTCTGCATTCCTGACCACTAACAATTTCTGGAAACTAGTTCGGTTGTTAGTGTCAGAAATCCAAAGGAACTGTTGCACTTACACACACAAAGAACTAATTGGATTTAATACAGACCTGGTGACTGCCAAGGAGAGCACTTTGCTTCAGGTCTGCCTAGAGTTCAGAAGACAAGTCTGTGTCACCCATACTTCCTGTGTCCTTGGCATCTGTACTTTCCAGTGCTGTGCTCATTCTCAAGAAGCAAAGGTGGCCACTGACAGGTGCGAATTCGTTTATTTCTTAGCATTGTAATCCCAGAAAAAAAGTTGTCCTGTCACCTTCAAAAAAAAAAAAAAATCACAGAAAGGGCTCTGATGTCAGCTGCTCTGGTCCAGTGTCCTCAGAGCTGATTGCTTGGGGGACAAGTCACTGACTATCTAGCAAAGTCATAGTGTGGGGTAGCAATGCCAGGCAGGAGAGCTGCAGGGAATCCGAACAAAACATTCTCCCTCCCACCCCCCTCTCTCTCTGCAGTGAGTTAACTGCAGTTTCCATTGGTACTACTACTACTGCGTTGGCTCTGTGGTCCATCTGTATTCCCAGATTTGTACATGTAGGGATATATGGGTTTCAGTGTGGGCTCTTTATTATGTCTTATAACTGTGAATATGCCTCTTCTATGGATACCAATTCAGGGAGAAAGAACAGGGAGAGGTAGGCTAACATTTAACCACTCATCAGAATTTTGAGGTTGGCATAGGTTCTATGTTTTTGCAGGAGAAACCGTCTGAGTCTATGTATTACAACCTAGTACCCTCCCAGTAGCCTGTGAGAGCTCGTCTCGTTTGTCTGCTCTGGAGGTTTGAGTAGCAATGGCCCCATTGCCTTGTGTGTTTGAAAGCTTGGCCCATAATGAGAGGTACTTTAGGAGGTGTAGCCTTGCTGGAAGGAGTATGTCACTGTGGTTGGGGCATTGAAGTCTCAGGTGGGTAAGCCAGGCCCAGTACGTCTCAATCTTCTCATGTTGCTGATCTAGATGTAGATCTCTCAGCTCCTCCCACACCATGTCTGCTTGCATGGTGCCATGCTTCCCACCCTGATGATAATGGACTGAACCTCTGAACTGTAAGCCAGCCCCTGTTAAATGTTTTTCTTTATAAAACTTACTATGGTTAAGGTTAAGACATTTACCATGCTAATTTGTCTTTTCCTTTGAAGCACAAAGCCAAGATAGTGTTCGGTTATTTGCTTTGTTGTTGACGTTTGTGTCCTCCGTCTCCACAGCACAGCCAGGACGGCCTACCTAGCTGCTCTTCACGCCACCCCCGCTTCTTGACCTCCTATTTGTTTCCTATCTTCAGTTTCCCCAAGTATTGTCCCCTCAAGACATAAGTAGAGGATAAGGTCAGAGCAGTCATTTGCAGTCCTTTATTAGCGACTTTGATTAGAGACTTTCGGGAAGAGGTTGAAATAAATAGTTCTAATGAAATTTGGGCATCGTTTCTGTGTCTGTAGTCTTGCCATTCAGTATTTGTGGTCTGTGCACCTTACCCCATTTGCATATCATAATGGCAGCTGTTACTGAAGCCCTACTGGTGCCTTCAGCAGAAAAGACTGTTAGAATTGTTCTCAGGGAACATGCAGAGAAGAAAGGTCACAGATCTAAGTATTGAATTAAGAATGTTTTAGAAAATATGATGTATGCACATGACATGCTAGCATAGAAGAGATAAACTACAGTTTTAAATTGCTTCGATGCATTTGCTTTGGGCCCTGTCTGCATTGAGAAATGATGTGCAATGTTTTAAGTGAGTATCTTTTAATCATTTGTTTATTTTATTTAGTAGCTTCTATCCGTTGAGAAATTCATGGGTCACTTCAGAGTGTCACTTCTCATTTTCAGGTGTTGCAAACTGGAATCTTGTACAATTTCTTTGGAAATGATGTATATCTTAAATGTAAAGATTGTAATAAAACAGTACAGATTAAGGAAAACATTTTCTCAATAGTCTTAAATATGATTCCTAAGTGTATCTTAAGTAGTTTTAGATGTGTCTTATCCTCTGACTAAAACTCAGCCCTTTATTTTAAACAAAGGAATTGTGTAATTAGTAGCTAATTGCTTTGGATATTTTGGGTATTTCAAGGAGATAATTCAAAGGCCATCGAAATTAAATGCTCACAATGTTCTTTCTGCATGTGTAATCCCCCTTTAAAATATCACCTAAGGACAGGCCTGACAATGTAAAAATAAACAGAGACCTGTGTTGTTTTTGTATAGTTGAAATAATAGTATTTAAAGATAGTTTTTCAAATCTCTTCTGTGGACACAGTTTTGCTAAGTTTTGAGTTGTAAGGGCAGGAGAACCGCTGAAGCTCGACTCTTCTGAATGGTATCTGGCATGTGGCCACCTACCGATCAGAAGGGAAAGGAGAATCCCTGGCTCTTCCTAAGTATCACACATCTTCCAGCTTAGTGATTGACACAATTAAGAATTATAGAGTAATGTAGGGTCTGTGACGACAAAATGGGACTGCGTTGACATGGACTTTCATCTACTGTCGTTTCTATTTCAGAAGCCCCAGTCTTGGTGGACAACTTAACCTCTCTGAGCTTCTGTTAGGATGAGTACGTTAGAGTGTGAGTGGAGTCGTCTCTGAGCTTCTGTTAGGATGAGAACGTTAAAGTGTGAGTGGAGTCGTCTCTGAGCTTCTGTTAGGATGAGAACGTTAGAGTGTGAGTGGAGTCGTCTCTGAGCTTCTGTTAGGATGAGTACGTTAGAGTGTGAGTGGAGTCGTCTCTGACAGTTTACTAGCAAACACATACTGTTTTGTGAGGTACCTGTTGCCTATAATTCTTCATTTGGTGGATGTGAAGGCTAACACGTGTGCTTTTAAGTGATAATATTCTTGTATTTGTTTTGATGACGAAACCTTAGACCATGAGATTAGTGTATAAATTTATATATGCACCTTGATGCAGAAGAGTCTTTCTTCCTGTCTTGTCTGCTGTGTTCACAGACTAAGGTCAGGAGAAATGATGGGGCGAGTATACTAAAAGCACCATTTCAGATTGTTGCCCTCATGATTTTCTCTTCTCTTAACTAATATTATTTCTCCTCTCTCTCTCTCTCTCTCTCTCTCTCTCTCTCTCTCTCTCTCTCTCTGAAGAGATAGTATATATTTAGAACATCTAGTTTCAGCTAGGGAGAGTCAAGAATCCCAAGTAACTAGTTAACTAGAGTATGTGTAAAGTATAAGAATCTGTATGAAATCCATGGTTCTTGGAGAAAATGTAGATTGTGCATCTGTCTATAGCAGAAACTCTGCACAGATCAATAGTCAGATAAGAGTAGGAGTGTGATCATGGCTACCCAATAATAGCACAGTCCTCTGTACAGAATGGGTTTCTGGAGGATTTTGCCCAAATCTAAAGACCAGATAAGGGAGGCGTTACATAAACCAGTACTGATGGAAGAAAAATTGTTAAAGAAAGGGTCCCTTCTGCAGTGAGTTGAGGTTCAGACATTTGGAATAACCACAGGAATTTCAAAGAAATCTTAAACTTTGGGCCAACTTCACTGCTTTGTCTATGCTTATGGAGTTAAATAAATTTAAAAAAATCATTTAGGTAGAATTTACAGAAAACATAGTGTTTAAAATGCATGTTTAATTAATTTATTTGTTTTTTTCTGTGCATCAAATACATGTGGAGAGTATTCGGGTGGTGAGGGAGACACCAAAGAGTCAGGTTCTCAGAGCAACAGCATCCATGTGTCCAAGCCTGTAGCTATCTCTGCAAAGGAGCCAGGAGCCAACACGGAGAGGGTAGAAAGAACTAAGGGCAGAACAAAGCGCACAGCTTCAGACTCTGGCATTTCGAATGGAGCATACCCGAGGGTTTAGAAAGTGTTCTATTGTCAGGAACCCATTTGAAATCCAAGGGCCAAGAAAGAAGCATAATGGAAAAGGCAGGAATCTGGGTCAGATAGACAGGCTGGCCCATGGTGCCCAGCACAATGAACTGCCTGCTCTAAGTGCTTCTGCCTACACTTGCACTACTCTCTGAACATCATCAAGTTATTCCCTCCCTTCCTAAGAAAAGATAAGCAGGTTGGCGGACCCCTGCATGGGGGCATGAAATGGAGGTGTTAAGGCACTGACTGCTTTGTAAGTAAAAGCAAGGGCATTTCAGATGTTTTGAATAACCTCTTATAAGAAACACTGGCAAGGACTCCAATATCAAGATGCTATCTATGCTGGCACGGTTACTATAGGATCAACTTCATAGATACTGAGAACATGGTAGGACGTGAAGAAAAGAGAGGGGAGAGAAAGCAGACAGACTTGCTGACTGAGACTTTGTCCCCTGCTACTTTGGAATTCTCTACAAAAGATGGAACATTCCCTCGCTTCATCTAGTGGCTAGACTTGGGGTTTGGGATTTACATTACATTAGAGAAACAATGGTGTTGCAGTCGCATACATGATTTTGCAGCATGCAGTGTGTAGTGTGCTTTAGTTTTTAAAGAATTCTGACTATGCTTGCAGATTGCTTGGTGACCTTTGAAGTTTTGTTTTGAGCTGTTGTCAGACGCATATCATTGTTTTAACATCTACATAGGCTGATGAAGCTAAGATAGTTTTAATGAAATATTATCTATCTTTTTTTAAATGTCAACCAGCTTTTAAAACTATCCATCATGTGTCTAAACCATCACTCAAAACACTAGAGTTGATCTGAATAAATACCTCTTCCATTAGTTTTTCTGGTCAGAGTACAGTTAAAGGGTAGAAATATTCTGTTCTATTTTTGTAGCCCAATTTCAAAATTCTTTTGTTTTAAAATTAACCTTAGTTTGATTTATATTTCATTATTTCAACAGCTTGATTTTTTTTTTTATTTCAAAGAGGGAGAATGGTTCTGACTGCTCACATCAAGCCTTCTAAATCTGAGTAAAAGTACCTACTTCTAACAGCATTCCAGTTAGATATCTACTTTAATGTGTGTCTTCTCATTAAAAGCTTATTTATGTTTAAAATGCTGACCTTTCAGGATGTGCACAAGAATGCTCTAAAACAGAGCTTCTCAAAGCTGGCCATGAAACCACTGTCTTGGGCTGACAAATGGATTGGAAATAAGCCACCCAACACTGGGAATGGGCCATTAATTTTAATCAAAGTTGATGCAGGAAGGCCAATGGGATGCATGACAATGTCAACAGCCCAGTAGGTGTTAAGAGACCACTCGGCCTTCCTTGTTACTTGGTTGGGCCATTAGTTGAGGTTGGGTGAAGATAGAAAGCCATGCCTGGAATTGAATGACCAGGTCACTCCAAAATCTAATGGAGAATTCTCTGTTTCAGAAATAATGTCGTAATGCCATTAGAAGTCAAGGACATCATTTAGAAAATACTAGGAGGGTGGTGATTTTGTTTTTGTTTTTTTTCCCCAAGCACCTTGCTAGGATCATTGGTATTTACAGAAGAAATTGAAAAGACAAGGAAAATATCTTCAAGCCTGTTTGCTTTTCGGATGTACAGACTTCAGGCCATCAAACCCCCAGTTGGAGAAACAGTTGTAGACCTAAGAGATTAAACAAGAAACCAGCTGTGGAAATCTCACTTTCCCTCCTTTCCTTGTGTATGGGAGTAGCTTCATTAATTGAAACCAGAGTTTCTTGATTGCTTTAACAGAAGCATTTATTTCCTGGTTGCAAATGCTACCATGCTCCTGTCTTACTGTAAACTGTCAATATTGACTCCTTGCAATGGTGACTTCCATTATTGTGGGTCCCTTTACTTTCCATCAGTAAGTATATTTATTTTGAGAATTTTCAATTACCCCCCCCCCAAAAGGTAGCTCATGACAGCTTGGATTAATGATGTTTATAATAAAGACATAAAAATGCAAAAAGGACAAAGAAGCATTCTTGTATCTCTGGTTCAGGTTTGGGAAGAAAATTCATTTATTCTGACACGGCATTGCCCGCGTAAGAAAGACACGTGTGGCTGCATTAGTAATTTTTACACACATTTAAGAAGGAAAAGCAATTATATTGCTGTGGTTTTAATGGAGTGCCTCGGTAACGGGTAGTGTCTGTACTTCCTGCAGACGAAGATCAGCTGCGTGCAAAGGGCTACGACAAAACACCAGACTTCATCTTACAGGTGCCAGTTGGTAAGTCCTTGAGCTTGGACATGCATCTCTGTATAGAAGGGGATTGGTTTCTTTGCATGTTATTATTAGCAAATATTTTCAGAGTAGACGATCTTTTTAATATTGTGTTGAAATGGGTATACTCATTGGAAAAGTCTTGCCGTTGGCTTAGAAGAAGCCTGTGCCTCAGAACTTCTCCATATACTTTAGGAAGGAGTATGCCTTCTGAAGGCATTTTTTAAGATGCCATTCTCAACTCATTTCTCTATAAATTTTGAATTTTTAAAAACACAGCTTTGTCAGACAGCCTGACACACTTTGGTCTTGATGTGTCACTTTTTGATCGTGAGCACTAAGAAAGGGAGTTTTGAAGAATGGGGTGAGGGGAACAAGATGAGACTGTGGCCCCAGCATGCCTGGCGATGAACCCACACAGACGTGTTTTTTTATAAATTACGCCCACTGTGAGTGGCAGAGGCTAAGTCCCTGCTCATTTCTGTGAAGCACAGAGAGACCAGTGCATAGTTGAGGATTTTCAATCTTGCCTTCACCATGTATTAGTAATGCTTTGTCCCTTAGCTGTGGAAGGACACATAATTCACTGGATTGAAAGCAAAGCCTCATTTGGTGATGAATGTAGCCACCACGCCTACCTGCATGGCCAATTCTGGAGCTACTGGAATAGGTAAGGCCCCATTATTTTTCTCTTAAGATAAACGATACTCTGCTGAAGTCTCATTAGAAAAAAAATATTTTGTTTAGCTGGTAAAAATGCTAGGAGCCTTTTTTCCCTAGTAAATACAAACTCTGATTAATGTATTCATTTCAGATAATTTAAACTTCTCTGCTTAAATGATGTTGCTTCATTTTTTTTTTAAACTTAAAAATCTGTGCTTAAGGTCAAAACAAGTATAGTCTATTTCCTGCTTTACAGTGATTACATTAGTGTCACTTAAAATACAGATAACAAGCTGTGGTGCATAATATGGTATAGACCGCATTTTATCCTTTTGATGTGGAATTTATGCATCCTTTTAGACCATAAAAATTAATTTATTCCCAGTTACCTGAAGACAGTATCCAAACCACATGAAAAATGAAAAAGATTTACATTACAACAGTACCAAACCGTTTATATACGGATTTCTATGACCATCCTGAGGAGAGGGAAGTTTCCACAATTAAAGCGGTTCAGGTTGGGGCAGATATGCCAAATACTTACCCTGTGCCTGGACCTGAAAGTTATTTCAGTTAATTCTTACAAAGAGGATACGTGTGTGTGTGTGTGTGTGTGTGTGTGTGTGTGTGTGTGTGTGTGTGTGAGTGATGGAGGGTGCGCGTGTGTGCACACATGTCTATAGTATATGGGTTCATGTGTCTGTGTGCAGGTGTATATACATATGTGTTAGTGTGGGTGTGCATTAGATGATCTTCCACAATAACTCACCATTTTCCCACTTTATTTATTGAGGCAGGTCTCTCAATGAAACTAGAGTTCACTGACTGCAGCTCCTCCTGGGGAGTCTCATTTCTGCCTTCCAATTGCTAAGATACAGGCAGCAATGATGCCTGTGTAGACCCCGGTGCTGGGGATTGGGCTTCCGGTCCCCATACTTGTGTAGCAACAGTTTCTCAACCAAGGCCTCTCCCCAGCCCAGCAAGTTACTTTTGTCCCCATTGTATAAATAAAATAAGTAAATAGATACTCAAAGCAAGGAAATAGTATGTCATCCTGCTAGTCATCACAGGCCTGTGTTTACCCCGCCTCCCCCGTCCTGTCCATCTCTAACTCGAAATCTTGTCATCTGCAATGCAACTGTTGAATTGTTGAATTGTCCCCTCATCCCTTCTGTCTCTAACACAAAGTCTTGTCATCTGCAGTGCAACTGTTGAATCTTAGATTTTTTTTTTATGATTGTAATTTTCTTTGATTTTTTTTTTTATGTTTGCATTCCTGTTCTCACACTAGGTGTTTTCTCCATGAAAACAAGAAATGGGTTGGGGATAACCTTTCTAGATTAGCTGTGCTCTTCTGCCATTGGCCATCAGTAAGAATACAGTAATGCGATGACACATGCCCAGATCATTAAGGAAGGAGGTGGTAGCATCTGCAGGCAGCAGTGTGGGCTGTGGGTGGGAGGCTATCGAATTTGGCATTATAGTGTTACTCAGCTTTACAAAAGGCCAGCAGATCTCGCCCGTGGCAGCTGTGCTAAACTACGCCTACTCTTTGCCATGGTAACAGTGATCATGACAAAATGCTGAATGTAATGCCCTTCTTGATTTTCTTGTGTAATTGTGCGTAGCATCCAAGCTTTACTTTACAGGGATGGAGGAGGAAAGTGCACAATGTTTTAGAAATCAATGCTGCTTCAGCGTTTCCTGGGTTTTATTCAGCCATTATTCAAATTAGCAGTAATGTGGCAAATTGAATTTTAGATTTTTAGCGATTTTCTGATGAGTTTGAAATAGTAAAGAAAGCACCATTTTTGAGAGTCTAGGGAAAGGACAGGAAAATCAAACTGCCTAAGTTTAGGTGACTAAAGGGTTAAAAACAATTGATCCTGTGAATCACTGCACCATTCAGACTGACTACCCCTTTTTGGTCACATCTTTTCTGAAGTACAAATAAAAGCTCAATTTCAAATAAGAAAGCTAAATTAAAAATGCCAAAATCATGTCTTCATCCTGAAACAACCCAAGTACTGAGCACCTACTGTGCACCTCACACACACCGATCAGAGGCACATCCGATGATCTACACTACTGAGCACCTACTGTGCACCTCACACACACCGATCAGAGGCACATCCGATGATCTACACTGCTGAGCACCTACTGTGCACCTCACACACACCGATCAGAGGCACATCCGATGATCTACACTGCTGAGCACCTACTGTGCACCTCACACACACCGATCAGAGGCACATCCGATGATATAGTCACCTCCCTGGGAGATTACAGACATGGCTGAAGAGACGATGAGGGGTCAATAGTTGAATACGGTTTCTTTCCAGCTGAATTGGATTTTATTTTGTTTTTGTTTTGTTTGTGTGTGTGTGTGTGTGTGTGTGTGTGTGTGTGAGTGTGTGTGTACAATATTTATATTTTATATATATATATATAAAAACCTTGGCTGGCCTAGGACTCATCATATAGGCCTCAAACTCACAGAGATTCACTTGACTCTGCTGCCAGAGTTCTGAGATTTATGGTGCATATCACCATGCCCAGATCCTTATGTGCTTTTTTTATATATACATTATTTTGCTGCATTTTTTCATTCTAGTTTCATTTTACATAGAGTATCATTATTTATATACCTAAGGATATTCTTTGAATTTACATTGGCTAAGCAGGCACAGTTTACATAGAGCATGTTGTATGATTGAACATGTTAGCCTTTGTTTTAAGTATTCCAGATCACTCATGGAACATATACTGTATGTGTTGTCACCAATGCTACCAAATGTCTTCAGGAAACCAAAGAGATGCAGACAGTGCCAAAGTTCAACGTAGAACATTGAGACATCACAGTACGAATAGTAAATGATAAGAATATAGCAGTCAGAACAGATGTGCCAGTGGCCTAGCATTTTGACCCAAGGCAATGTTAGCCATCCGAGAATGTGTGGGATCCTGATTTTTTTTTTCTTATTCTGTGAACATGGCACACAGAACAGGTGATGAAGTTCTCCGCAATAGTAGACATTCAAAGTAGCTTTTTAAAGAGACTTGCATTTGGACTAAACCCGGGGGTGGGGAGAATGTCTCTAATTGACAAGAAACCCCATATGTATCTAATTGTTGCACAGCTTTTCATAGATTTTCCTGTAAGGGCATTCAAGTCATATTTTAAGACAGTTTTTATAACCTCATTTTTTTCCACACCAGTAATTGCTGAACTACTAGTTTTTAGGTTGACATTTTCATAAGAACTTTCTTTCTTAAAACATTTTTTTTTATTCAGCCTTCAACAGTTTTGTGAGTTGGTCATTACTCCACAATTATTAAAACCTTTGATTTTCTTGTCTTCCATGATGTCTTTTCTTTTTGTGTTTCTCCCTCCATGCCAGCAGCTTCCTTGGTCTTTTTTACTGGTTCTTCTTCCTGGCCTCTGGGTAGAGGGGCTTGCCCCTCTTGTCTACATCCACTGATGGTTAGTCCCTCAGATATGTCACTAGGTCCTTGGTATTATAATGCCTCTCTGTTGGTTTCTGCTGATGTTGACTCCCAGATCTAACATTGGCTGGGATGGATTTCTACCTGTCCTTCGGGTATCTTCTAAGTCACTCAGATTTAACATTCATAAAGCTAATTTTCTTTTTTGTCCCTTCAAGTTTGTTATTTTTCCATCCTTCCTCAGTTCAATTAATTGTGCCACAATGTGCTCTCAGTTCAGAAATCTAAGTTTTACCACAGATCCATTAGCTCCATTTTTACCGTGTCTCAAACTGTGTATTTATTACCATTTCGCCTGCTGTTTGTTTCCTAGGCACCCCTTAACATCTCTTGGGCAATTACTTTGGCTTTCAAACCTGATTTCCTCAGGCCCAATCTTACAGCCCTGTGGGCAGCTTTTTGTATCCCAGTCTTAGAAAACATAAATTATATTGTGTTACCCCCCTTCCCCCTTTGTCTGCTCAAAACATTTCTGTACCTTGCTGTCACATCTGAAATAAAATCCCAACTCTGCTCTGGTACTCAGGGCCCTCAGCAGGATCTGTCCTCCCTCCCAACCCAGTTGAGATACATACTCCTCTGCCCTAATAACCCATCTTAATTTTACAATTCCTATCACATGTGTTCCCTTGGTGTTCCTTGAATCCATATTTGTAGTTCATAATTTTTCCTCTGCCTCGTCCTCTTGGGTGGACATTTCTTTGCTTGGAATCCCACTTAACTTCTTCATATGACATTCAGAGCTCAGCTCATTTCCCATTCTGGGAAGCACATCCTTGACCACCCAATCTCAGATATAAAATCCTCAGTCAGCTCTGTCTCCTCAGCAGGGCTTTAGCCTCATGTGAATGAGTGAATGAGTGAGTGGGCGAGTAGGTGAGTGAATGACTAGAAAGTGATGAAGATCTGCTCTAGAAAACTCTTGAAAAACACATTTCCTGTTATATTACCATTTTGAAAGGTCTCTCTCATTGCTTTCGTATAAAACTTTGGTAATTTGTCTTGCCTTAATTCACCTTTAGAAGATTTAAACTCCTCGATGCAGTCACTTTTCCAAAAGAACATACACTGTCTGAAGAACACGTACTGCTTTTCCCGCCCCCATTTTGCTATGAGCCTTGACTATCTCCTCAACGTGCTTCCATTTCTGCCTTTATCAAGTCAGAAAGTGAGCCTCTGAGAAGCAGCATTTGTTCGATAATAAAACCACAAATTGTAGAGTGCTGCCAGGAGACATTCTTCATGAAGCCAACACTCAGAGGTCCTCTTTTCCTCTTTCTGTAGTCATGAAGTGAGCTCTTCGACACCATGGCTCACATGGTTAAGTCTACTTTAATATTCAGGTGGCAGATAGAAGAGAAAAGCAACTTTACAGTTGAAGGCCAGATTCTGTGCTTGATTCTAACATACTGCCCATCAAAGGAGCAGGAGAATTAAAGAACGTGACAAGGAGTGGCCTGCATGCTGTGGTGATCAGTGTCTAACAACTGCTGATCAAGCACATGGCACTCACACACAGGTTCAGGCCTTCTGCTGTTCTTGGCGACTTCAGGGACACTGTCGTCAGGAGCATCGATTTTAAAAGGACACTTTATATGTAAGCTTTGCAAAGACCATGGAAGGCGGCTGGCCGGACAGGATGAAGTTTTATGTGCTTGAGTTTAATCTTTCAATATAGTTGTCCTTGAAGTTACGGAAGGAATATCGGGCTTGAACTTAGGTTGTGCCGGTCTCATGCATGGCAACAGCTG
This sequence comes from Rattus norvegicus, assembly GCF_021556685.1. Lineage (NCBI taxonomy): Eukaryota > Metazoa > Chordata > Mammalia > Rodentia > Muridae > Rattus > Rattus norvegicus. The sequence goes on from NC_141536.1 coordinate 102,046,580, forward strand.
GCCCATCTATGGAATTAATAATACTCTTCTTATGCTTTTATTTTAAAAATCAGTTATTTAATACCTGCAAAGCATTTTCCTATGTGTTAGCAGTATACGAATCCGCCTCTGTGTTTTTCTTGTGTATCACTTTCTGGTAGAATCTAAAGGTCCTCAGACAGTGTGAATCACCTTCTTTGACAGATAGACTCTTTAGCTAACTTCAGCCTTCAGCTTGGCTGACATCGCCTTAGAAAACCTTGTCGCTTTCACAGAGCCACCCCTGCTTGCATTCTACTGGTGATCCCACAGCACTTATCAAGCACTATGATTGGTGTTTGCTTGTCACCTCCTTCCAGTTAATGCTATCGAGCTGTTTTGCCTATCTTTAAATGCTCAGAAATTGGCAGAGTGCCTGTCACACAGTAGGCTATCAGTGGATAGGTATTCATTGCATGATTTGCAATGGGTATACTCATACTTAACGTGCCACCATAATTGAAATCAACTGTTAAGGATTATATAAGACATGGCGACATTAAACCATAATTGGTCCAACATTTTTTTCTTCAGAGTGCCATCCTCAGGACAGTGGGAAATGTCTCAGTTTTCTAAAACACTTTTATAGACTTTATAGATATATAAGCTTTCACAGCCCTGTTTTGGAGAAATATTAGAACGTTTTATATGATTTTTCAAGTGGACAGTGAAGAGTAACCACATGGCAAATGCGTTTTGTAAAGCCTCTCAGACGCAGATTTATGCATCTTTGTTTTGTTTGTCTTATTTTGTTTTGCTGAAACAGAATCTTACTCTGTAGCTAGGGCTGCCTTTGAGTTCATGGTAATCATGGTAATCCTCCTGCCTCACCTTCTTTTTTTTTTTTTTCCTCTATCTTTACTACATTGGGTATTTCTTATTTACATTTTGAATGTTATTCCCTTTCTTGGTTTCCAGGCCAACATCCCCCTAACCCCCCCTTCCCTTCTCTATGGGTGTTCCCCTCCCCATCCTCCCCCCATTACCGCCCTCCCCTCAACAATCACGTTCCCTGGGGGTTCAGTCTTGGCAGGACCAAGGGCTTCCCCTTCCACTGGTGCTCTTACTAGGATATTCACTGCTACCTATGAGGTCAGAGTCCAGGGTCAGTCCATGTATAGTCTTTGGGTAGTGATGCTTCACCTTCTTGAGTGCTAGAATTGTAGATTTGTTTTTTTCCACCCAGTTTAACATTGATGACTTCCTTTCCTTTTCCAAAGTCTCAGACTTCTTCTCTGGTTTGAAATTTGACTGGAATGCCATGAAACCCTGTAGTGGAGAACAATTGGTAGTTCCTTAGAGAGGCAAGAAAATAGTCTATTGTGCATGAAGATTTGCAATGAGATATGTGTTAAGAATTCTCATGTTCTTGGACCTCCTGGGCTTCATAGGAATGTAGGTACAGGTGGCCCCACAACCCTGTCTTCTCCTTCCTCTTACTTCACCTAGTGTTGGTCATAACCCAACCTGTATAGCCAAGCCTGGTACATTCCTCCACAAACATTGCCCTCTGACAGAGTGGTGTGCAGTCCAGTGCTAGACCCTGGGAGGGGTATTTTGGCTCCCTAATAAACACATTTTGATGTCCTTACAACAAAGGACACTGCCTAGAAGAGGTTGGGAGACAGAGGTCAGGTTCCTTTGGCCCTGTAGAATCCTCATTGTGGGATCTGGATGTAGCCAGAATAGGACCAGAGCCTCTTCTAAGCTCCTGTGCCTGGCATGGATTCCTCTTCACTGGGTGTGAGGGGCAGTATCAAAGGAAGCAATGTGTCTATCTTCTGAAGCTTTTTTGTGTACTGGAAGTAAGGTATGTGGGGATGAACACCAGAGGAAATAGGACCTCAATCACATTGTTGTACTTCTGCAGAGATTAAGAGCCAGGTTCCATCTGTCAGATTTTTGAATGGTTGGCTCCAGAGAGTCTACTCTCCTACAGGCAATGTACAGGCTAATACCTTCTGCCGCAGAAATTGATTTGAGTTCATTTCTCCCCTCTCAGGGCTTTTTAAAGATCAGTTATTTGTTCAATGGTCTAGTGATTGCTTTCTCTGGTTGGTGATAACCTGAGAGAAGACATCTCAAACAAGGCCGCCAGGCAGTCAGAGTTAAGGAAGGTAGGTTTCAGAGGATGGCCCAAGTTTTTCCTGTATTAAGATCCTTTCAGGAAGCCAGCAATTAGTCAAATCACAGATTTCCAGTTATTTCAGTCTCGTTAAAGGCAAGGCTGATCACATCTGTCGTAAGTTGGAGTTTGTGCCTCAGCAAGAGAAGATCTCACAAACCTTCAATTACAGCAGCCTGAGAAGGCGCTGCTGCAGAGCACTAACAAGCAGTCATCAGCAACAGAGGCAGATCGACTGGTAATTAGCCAGTGCGCTGGAGAGGACCTCTGTGAAGGTAAAATACAATAATTTGCCTTTCCATCTCTCATAGTGAAGTTGCTTGTGAGGTATTGACATCCCATTGTTCGACAAATGCTGGACACTGTTATTAGCTACAGCAACCTCAAAATATTTGATAAAGACAAGGAAAGTGTTTTCTGTGTACTTAGTACCTACCTGAGAATGTTTTCTCAGGGCACCCAAACCAATTCGTCTGCTGCTGGAATGTAAATCTCAAGGCTTTCCCCAGCCAGGAGTTTGCACAGTGTGCCATCATTCGTGATTTGCAATGATGGCTTTAGAAGCAAAACCGAGCAAAAAAATAGAATTGTAATCTTGGGCCTTTCAAGTGGGTTCTGCGATGAAGACATGGTTGTTACAAGATTGAGAAGAGTTTAAACAAAGGATTAGAATGAAAGAAAACAAGTCTGTTGGGAAATTCTTTACTTACTTAGGTACCTATGTGTCCGATTCCTAACTTTAAACACGTTGAAGAGTGTTCTGAGGGAGACATATTGCCCAGTTTCACAAATCCAGGGAACAATGAAGTGTTGAAACCCTAGCTCTTCCTGCTGACCCCGTGTAATGGAGTTCATCAGTGTCATGCAGGGTTCAGAAATGTTATGTCAAACCAAATCAACAAAGAAGGGATCGAGGGCCATCAAAGGATGCAAACATGCCACTGTGATCTAACAATGCAGACAGGTGAGAGGAAGATGACAGAGTCTCAATAGAAAGTGACTCACACAGTGGCCTTAGAGCCAACCACCCAACCCCTTCTGTGCAACCCTTCCGTGGGACCCTTTCTGTAGCGAAGTCTAATGGCACAAAGATCAGACGGAAGTGGGTGTAAACCTCACCTTGTATTCTCATCACATGGAAAGGAAGCATTTTGTCCATATTGCTAAATAATATACATTTGAAGAACTAATTTCACTGCTGTGATAGGGTCTGCACCCTGGGAAATTTACTTTATTTGCAAACCTTAGATAGTGTTGCTAGTGTGCACCTAGCATTGGAGTACTGACCTAGCTTTGATCCTATTTTTAATTATGTGTTCGTTTGTGGGTATGTGGTTGTGAATTTGGTGCCTACAGAAGCCAAAGGTGTCAGATGTGAGCTGCTCAGCCTGGGTGCTGAGAACCAAACAGCGATGCTCCGCAAGAGCAGGGAGTGTTCTTAACTACTGAGCCATCTCTCCAGCCCACCGAATGGAGTCTTAATCAGAACACACTAGTTCCAAGCAGCGAATGTGCACAAGCACTTGGATATTCCACTGGAGGGCCACCTCTGTGCTTGACTGATTGGCAAGTGAGGCTTAGGGTCTTCCTATTAATTCTACGCCCATGCCCTTTCATTCCACCGTGGAGCTTCATCTAAGTCTTGGTAAGAAGTACTGGAGAGATCACTTCGTTAGTTAGTGAGTAAACTAAGCTGAAGCGAAAAATCTTGCCAACACGTGGGACTTGAGGACTCACCTCTGTGGATGGACAAAATGGGCCAGGTTTTCCTGTCTTGCTCAACAGCCTTGCACTGTCTTCAGTATGCATCTGTAGAGTGTAAAAACCTATCATTGTGCCCATTTACCCAGAATACAGTGACACTGTTGGAGGTTCAAAGCCACAGCATCAAGTCGTCGATTTCCATAGGACCCAGATGTTAATTCAAAGAATCAGTTAAAATTCAGGAGTTAAGTTGGCTAAAGGATATTTGTTAGGAAGTGTTTATTTTTAAATGTTTAAATAGAGTTTCTACTTTATTCTAAATTACAATTTGCTCCAAATGAAAAGCCTATTATAACAAATAGGCTTTAAAATTTTAAAGCAGCTTCCCCCAGGTATATGTAATTGACATAAAGTACACATATTTGAAGCCTACAATTGGATAAGTTTAACATATATCTACAATCAGAAAAGTATCTCCTGGTAGATGCTGACCCTGGCTAGGACCCTCTAGAGTTCACAGTCTTGATTCCCAGCCATCTGACCCTTTCAGAGACCCTGGCCAGGCAGCGACTTACTGTTGATTTGTTTGCATTATGCAGCACCTTTCTTTTTGTTCTATTGTTTCTCCTTGCTTTTCTTCCCTTTTCTTTTAATTTGGTTAGTTTTGATTTTCTTTTGTTTTCATGGATTTATATATTTTAATAGAGCTATTATTCCTCTGTCTAGTTGTTTGTTTGTTTGTTTGTTGAGACAGAGTGTCTCTGTGCAACCTTGGCTGTTTTGGAATTGTAATGGTCTCCAACTCACAGAGATCCACCTGCCTCTGCCTCCTGAGTGCTGGGATTAAAGGTGTGCCACCCGGGGCTTCTGGTCTAGCTTTTTAAAGATCAAGCAGTTCTTTCAAGTGTGTTCCTGTCCTTGGATTGACAGTAGTTCCTAGAGCACTTTAAGTGCTGTGCCTGTCACTTGTTGGCTTTCACTAACCTGTGAGGAGACTCTTAGTTTCTAGTTCTTGCTATAGTAGTGCAGTATGGTATGGCTCCATTTGCTTCAAAGTAAATAATATGATGAGAAAATGGATCGGACTTGGAGGGTTTTATGAAATGTTTAGGTTTTATACAATGATTAATCTGTTATCTCTAAGGATTATACTTTTCTCCATTCCCACAGGCAAAATATTTGCTGAGGAAGCTTCCTGTCTTCCCAATTGCATGCTCTCCTCAGTCTTTTGGACATGACTTTCTAATTACTTACATCACTTATATTACTTACATAATGTGCTTCATCATGGTATCAACTGCATTTTTCTGATACCACATTTAAAATTTTTATATACTTATTTGTCATTAATTTGTGTTTGGAGAAATCTCTGCTCAAATCTTCAGTTCACTGTAATTAGTTTACTTTTCTTTTATCAAGTTTTAGTGACTTTACATTTAGTACACTGGATGTCAATCCTGTATTAGATAAAAGATTTGCAAAATTCCCCTCAGTTTGTGGCTTGTCATAGTTCATTTAACTGTCTTGGAAAAACAAGTTTTTAATTTTGGTGACTCCAAAGGTTTTTGTTTTTCTCCTTTTATGAACCATGCTATTATAATTATAGCTGATTCTTTTTTTTATCTAAGGGTGCAGCTAGAGAGATGTCTCGGTGGTTAAGACCTCTTAATGCTCTTGCATATCACCTGTGTTCAGTTCCCAGCATCCACACTGAGCAGCTCCCTGCCATCTATAATGCTGGCTATAGGGGACCTGAGACTGTCCTCTTGTTCCTCAAGGCATCTGCACACATGTAGCATACACACACACACACACACACACACACACACACACATATATAACTTAAATCTACATTTAAATCATCTAAAGAAATCACAAAGATATCCCCTATGTTTTCTTCTAAAACAATCATAATAATAGCATTCATTTACACTTAATTTTGTATGTACTGTGATAGGCAGATCTTTGTGCTAGTTGAAATTCAAGTTCCAGCACCCTTTTAAAGAAAGATATGTTTTGTTATGACTTCAAATTTACAAAAAAAAGCAATTGATCATTCAGGACCTATTTCTGAATTCTGATTTTTTTGTTCCATTGACCAACTTGTCTATTTTTTAAAACAGATCTACACTGTCCTGGTTACTGTTACATCACAATTTCAAAAATAACTTGTCTGAGTCCCCCCAACATCATTATTAGTCTGCAGAGGTCTTTCTTTCTTCCTTCCTTCCTTCCTTCCTTCCTTCCTTCCTTCCTTCCCCCCTCTCTCTCTCTCTTCCTTCCTTCCTTTCCTTCTTTCTTTCTTCCTTTCTCTTTCTTTTGTAATTGCAGATTTTTAACATCCCCATGTGAATTTTAGAAGTGATAGAAGAATTTCTCAGATGAAGCTACTGCTGGAAGTTTTATTGAATTTGTAGATCAATCCAGGAAGTGTTGTGACCTTAGCATTAACATGCTCTCTTTATTTAAATCAGCAGTTCTGAAGCTGTGGGTCATGACCCCTTTGGGGGTCGCATATCAGGTATTTCCATTAAAATTCAAAACAGTAGCAAAGTTAGAGTTATGAAGTAGCAGTGAAATAATTTTGTGGTTGGGGGTCAGCCCAGCATGAGGAATTGTGTTACAAGACTGCAGCATTGGGAAGAGTACTGCTGGCCTAGGTCTTTGATATTTTCCTTAGAAACACTGCATGTGACTCAGGTTATCTCTTCAAATTGAAATCAGTTATTTTGTTTTTTGATACTCTTGGAAATGATGTTTTTTATATTGGTTTCCAAATGTTCATCACTTCTATCATGGAATCTAATTGATTTGGCATATGTTGTATCCTGGATGTTTATTAAGTCATTTATTAATACTTTGCTACTTTTACTCCACAGACAGCCTAGTCATTGGGAACGTGGACACTGTTACTTCTTTTTATTTTTATCTGTATGCCTTTATTTCCTCTCTATTACTTTACTGCCCTAGCTAGAGTCCCTGCACAAAAATAATTAGCTATAACACGCACATCTCTACTTTGCTCTTAATTTCAGAGGGAAGTTACTCTATTGTCGAGATAGGTTTTGCAAATATTTTTTATCATTGAGAAAGCTCTCCACTATTCCTAATTTCCTAGGATTTTAATTGAAAGTGGCTGTTGGGTATTTTTCAAAATGCGTCTATTAAGATGGCCATATGTTTCTTTGAAATAATGTGGTGAATTATAGTGATTGATTTGGGGATGTCAAGCTGATCTTGCATTCCTAGGATAAAGTACATTTGGCCTGCAAGAAATAATTTTTCATATAGCTTGTGGTTTGTTTGGTAAATTTTGTTAGTTTTGCAACAGCATTCATGAGCTCTAGAGATGTGTGGGGATTTTTTGTTTTGTTTTGTTTTTAAATCCTTTGTCTGGTTTTGATATTTAATCTTAGTATGAATGTGAGTTCCTCTTTTTCATTTTCCAAAAAAGTCTTTAAACAGTTGTATTTCTTTTTAAGCTTCAAAGACAATTGCCCAGCCATACGGACTTGACGTATATTGTTGCTCTATTGCTGAAAAGTTTTATAACTATGAAATCAATGCAATAGACATAAGAATTTTATACACACACACACACACACACACACACACACACACACACACACGCATGAACTTAGGACTTTGTCTTTCAGAGACTTGTCCTTTTATCTAAGTTATAGAATGTACCAGAGTAATATGATAAAAGACAGTCCCTTATTATTTTAATACACTTTGACTTTTTTAAGATTTATTTTATGTATATGAGTACACTGTAGCTGTCTTCAGACACACCAGAAGAGGGCATCAGACCCCATTACAGATGGTTGTGAGCCACCATGTGGTTGCTGGGAATTGAACTCAGAACCTCTGGAAGAGCAGTCAGTGCTCTTAACTGCCGAGCCATCTCTCTAGCCCACGTTGACTTTTCTTAAATCACCTTTGTTAGTCCTGCTATTGAGATTTATCTTTTCCAGGGCAATCTGCCTAAAAATTTTGTTTTTTTTCAAAAAAAAAAACTCATTTTTGTTCCTCTGATTTCTTTATATAATGATATTTTGTTTGTCTTTCACTAGCTTCCATATTTTCCCTTAATTTCAACTTTGTTCTCTCTTTCCTGAGTTTTCTGGGGTAGAAGATCACTATCTTAGACTGAGATTTTCATGGTGCAGGCTCTTAGGTGCTCCTGAGTCCCTTCTGACCACAGTTGTGTCCTTGTCCTCGAGTTTTAGTTTTACCATGCTTTGCTTTCAGTTTTCAGTTTTATTCAAATCCATATATTTTTCTACTTTTCTCACTTTCTTGATGTTATGTTGGTTTTCCTTTTGAGCCAATATCTTACTATATAGCCAGGATCCCACAGAATTAACTATGCATGTAGTTCAGGCTTTGTTCCAACTTAGTCCTGTTGGTGCAATTTTTTTGAGCTACTTTACTGGGTTCTTATATCTCTACCTCCCTTTCAACTCTTTTTTCACCCTAATACCTTCCAGTCCCCCCAACACTAGGTAGGAGAGAAATAAGGTTAGAGAAGAAAAGGGTATAGACCTCTTTCAGCCAACGAAATACACTACTTTCTGCTGATTAGTGGTATAGAGTTCTTTGGGGCAATCTTTGTTATCTGTATATTTTCAACTTCTTGCAAAATTGCAACAATAGCAACCAGGAGCCTTAGAGCCCTACTGGCATTTATACCCTCTGAAGAGGTCCCAGAATTCCAAGCATAAATCTGCAGCTGGCAAAATCACACCCCTGCTAGTGGACAAGGCAAATCATAATCACCTGCTGTGAAGCAGCCTGTTATTCAACACTGGGAACTAAAACAAAAACATATTCACATAACATAACTGGGTTTTTAAAGAAACCAAAATTTTCATTACACAGTCCTGCCAGATATATATATATATATATATGTGTGTGTGTGTGTGTGTGTGTGTGTGTGTGTGTGTGTGTGTGTGTGTGAGTGTATAAAATTAGGATTGTATGCATCCACCACCATACTGGCTGGCCTGTTGCTCTCTCTCTCTTGGCTCTTAACCTATTTTGTTTCCCAGTATTTGAAATGTTGTTCTGTAGTCTCTGATATTGGCATCAGATTTACTTCCTTCGGGTCAGACAGCAAATTTGAATTCTTTTATATGTCGTGGAGTTGGTTTTGCTGTCCACACTACTACCTTTGTCAGGTGATGTCTTGTGAATGTCAGATGACTTCCGGTTAGTTGTGGGCAGTTTTGCATATCAGTCAGTCTTCCCTCTTTGGAAGCTTTGTTCTACATGATTTCTGAGACTCATAATATGATAGTAGGAAATAGCAAATTCAAGAAATAACCAGTTTATATGTTTAAATTGTGTGCTGTTTCATGTGGCATGTTAGAAATCTCACCCCTTATCCTCTCCATCTTGCACATCTTGTGAACCATCCCCCTTCGTCCAGCGTCTCATACTCTTGTCACAAAGCAGAGGGCTGTATGCATTCTAATTCATAGAAGAATATGATTTCCTGAGTCAACAAGTCATTAGAGTGAATCAGATGCTTGCCTTTGCCACAGTCGAGATAAGTTAAATCCCTCTGAATTCCCTATACCCATTAACTCATGCCATATGCCTGCTGTCCTTGCCCTCCTCCTCACATTCCTACAGTCTACTCTAAGATTTATGTGAGTTCCATTCCACTCCTCTCCTCCCCACCACCCTAATCACACACTCAGATGTTTCTTGATTTTTTTTCCTCCCTTACTTTCTCGCACAGGTTCTGCACCTATACTTGATAACCCCCGCTTCCTTTTCTTAAATTCCTTTCTTCATTACCATTGCTGTCAGCTATAGTGGTTAGCATCCCTCCCACACTTTAGTCTTACACCAAAAATTGGTAGCAATAGATTTACAGGGTTTGGCACATGTCATCAGTGCCACACACAATGTCAATGGAAATATTGTATCGAAGAGTATAAGACAAATATAATTTAGGGGTTTTAATGTAGCTAGTAGAGAGAATAATAGTGTTATTAAAGAATTAATAAGTGGAAAATAATGTACATTAACAGTCACTTAAGTTGAGCTGTTTAGAGATGTCCTGAGGCAACTGCTCTGTGGGATAGGGGTCTTGAGTAATGGGAAGAGACAAGTTGACTTAAGGATAATCTAAAATGGAAACAATTGTAATTTTTCAGAGTAAAAAAATTGTTTTTATTTTAGTGGATATGAAAAAAAGATAAGTGCAATATGGCATCAATAATAAAGTTTAAGGAACTGATTAGCAGGATTGATGACTCTTGAAGCAGCTAAAATTATTTCTAAACTTGCCTACTCCCAACCCCCCATCTCTCTCACATTTGAGCATTTATAAAATCATTTCAGCCTAGTTGCATCAAATCTCACTTTGGGGTAGTTAACCTCCCGTCGCTTCCCACTGTGAGTTATGTGCATTTGAAAGTTATACCAAAATGTACGAACCTGCAGCTTTTAGCAATCACATTTGAAAGCAGCCTTGGGAGTTGCATTTGTCAAGCAGCTAAGAAAACCATTCGTGCATACCCCACATCCAAAGCTCCATCGCAGACCAAACATAAAGGACTGAAAGGTCATTCTTCTTCCTGCGGTATGATGGTTTGTTGATGTATTTTGACACTCCAGTACAATGCTGAAAGGGTATGACCTTCCTATAACACCCAGGGACTCAGGTTGGGTTGGGATACCTGACACTGACTACTTTTCCATTTTCCTTTCTCCTCCATCAGAAATAACACCCTCCTCAAAGGCATATGTTCCCTTCCATGCACAGTCAAGAATTTAAACAGATGCAAATGATTGCTTTGGAAATTTTTCCTGCTCTGTTATTGTTCCAGTTACCATAAAGCTAAAATCCTATCCCGGAACTATTAATGTTTTTAATTAAAAAAAATTAAATTAGTTTTTCAAGATGACAAATGCGAATGGAGTGTTAATAGCTAAAACTAAACGAATGAGGGCTGTGTGCTGTGCTTGATAGTTTCTTTATCTCTGCTATAGAAGCCACAGTTTGAGGGCTACCTCTAAAACTCAAGACTAGTGGACACAGAAAAATTGGAAGGCTCTTTGGAAGTAATTACCTTGTAGGTCCAATCACATGTTAAAAAGGTGAGGTGTGGAATGGAGGCCCAAGTTCTAAAGACTGAGGGAAAGCTGCAATCCGATGAATGCCCACATTAATTCTTTCGTTAACACCATGGTGTTAGGAAGACAGGAAGAAAAATGTGTACTATTAATGAACTTGTAAAACATAAAAGTAACAAATCCTTTTATTAAAATCCTCAACTATCCCCAGAGATATTCTTACTGTCTGCACAACTGGTCAATATGAAACAAGTGTAGTAATAACCCCCAAGCCTTTAGATTACACCTTGCAAAGTGTAGGACACTTTATGTATTTGTCTTACTATTGGGTGGTGGGGGGTATTTTATTCAACATATCAGAAAGATTTTTCTCCAAATGTGTTAACTGTCTGCGAAATGAAACCAAGACGCTTTAGTCCATGGTAAGTATTTTAACAGAATAACTAAAATTAGAACCGAAAGTTGGAGGTATTGAGCTTCTTTAATTGTTCTCTTGTTTTGCACCGTAGTGCCCAGACAGCTTTGTTTTGATTGAGCCAATTTTTTTGTTCTATATTTTCTATCTCTCCAAGTGTCTCTATGTCCACTGCTCACCATTAACAGGGTTCTCCATCTGTCTGCCTGATAGAAAGGTTTCGGCTTCGGTGTCCTGACACCTCCTGTCCAGGGTAGACCACTGAGCTAGTGTTTGAGAACCGATAGTCCATCCTCCTACTAGTGCAAAGCATGGGGCCACCAGACAGCCTTTCCCTTTCAGGAGATTTCGTAGCTTGGTAACTGACATTTGCATCTGACACTATAGATACATTTCTCAGAGCAGAGACTAGAAATAAGTGAACATCTCTTTTCAATCTACTCTTAGAGGGTTAATTACACTTAACAGTGCCACGTTTTCCTGCTGGGACTCCAGAGGCCAATATTTTCTTTTTTCAAAGAATTCTCCATCTATCACCCCTCTCTTTTCTCACTAACCACTTAAAGATTCAGAATATGGAAGTGAACTCTAGTAGAGTCCAGCTTAAGATGAACGTTTTCTAGTAGAAGATGTTTTAACTACCTTTATTAGTAATTAAATGTTTATATATAGAATATCCAAGGGAACTCTAGTAGAGTTTCGCTTAAGATGAACGTTTTCTAGTAGAAGATGTTTTAACTACCTTTATTAGTAATTAATGTCTATACACTTCTTCCTCCAAATTCATCCATACATGCAGAGATAGAAATTAACTCAACTGTTTACAGTATCATGACCTGCTATGTCCCTCTTTTCCTCAGAAGCTAACACCACAAAGTCAGTCACACTGCCAGGTGGCTGGCCTGCTTTCATAAATTCTTAGTGAGTTTTTTTTTTCTGCATTGTTGTGGGGGGGATTTATCAATTATTTTAAAAAGCAATAATTCATTATAGTTGATCATAAATGTCAAGAAGCAAAGACCCAGGAGAAGCATTTTGTCACTAATCATGCTGTTTCTCTTCTAATTAGTTCATTTACATTTTACAAATTAAGGGTAAAATTCAGACAGAAGATAACATCGGAGCTTTAACTGACCTATATTTGTATCTGCCAAATTTAACTTAATTAGAAACGTGGATGCTGTTTGTTTTATCTGTCAGAAAAGCTCATCTTTTTGCTTAAAAAAAAAAAAGAAAAAGAAAAAGAAGTAGACATACTTTTTCCCCCTCAGCATTTATCATCTAAATAATAGTCTTGCCAAGATGGCAGCCTCATAATAAACTCTTCTCAGTGGAGTGATGGGTAATGAAGCTTGCTTGTGAAGGCAGCGAAAAATGTTGTCTGGCCAAATGCATGAATATGATGGCTAGAGAATCAGTGGACTCTCTCCATCATCAATCTTTTTAGTAGCCTTTGCACATCTGAATATTTTGATAGATGATCTAATAATTGAGTTATCTATCTTTCTAACTATCAGAGTTGCATAAAAATTATTCTCTCATGTTACTGAATATTAAATATATTAGGCATTCAGTAAATTTTTCACACAGGGGCCAAAAGGTGAAAGGTTTTTGTTATTCTGTAAATACCTCTTAAAATATTGAGTGCGAAGCCCTCTGAAATATTCCCTTGTCTCATCTCTCTATGGGAATCACACGTGTAGTTCAAGAAGAGGTTATGCCTGTTGTAGGTAGGCTTATACCTGGACACAGATATGCTGTTTGTGTCCTCTGCCAGTGACACGTTGACTATGACACATACTGTTCACATAGGAAGCATTGGAGCTGATTTTGATGTAACGATCCTGACTATAGGACGACAAAAGGGAAAACAAAGCCACCTAATCATTGTTGGAGTCTAAAAATGGTTGTTTGGCCCTTGTATGTCTTTATATGAGGTATGGGAGTGGGAGGGTTCCTTTATGTCTGTCAGACATCCAATCAAAGCATATCAACAAGTGTACTTCTCTCGGCTCACCAAAGTGACAAGGAGAATTGGCCTAAAATAGATGAATTACAAATGGGATTTCTTCCCTCTGACCTCTCCCACCATCCTCATTTCTTCAAGGTAACCTTGCAGTGATGACTTTCCAGTATTCAGTGTGGGAACAGGACTGCTCTGGAGGAACCAGCATTTGTTTGCAGGACTGGAGGGCTACCAATCCTGAGTGTCCTGAAAGGCCTTCAAATGAGCAGGGCCTTGTAAATTGGATTTCTATTAGGCGGCCCTGATGATGGCTTTTCATCAGTGGAATGGGAGAAGGTGCTATCACAGCCCAGACTCTAAATACCTCTTCCTAATGCTGGTCCCCCACCACCGGAAATGATGCCAAATGCTAAAAGGTCTCCAGAATTAATGGTGTTTAAAGTCTAGCTATGGGCAGTTCTTCTTAAATCCTTTTCTACTTGAGAAGCACTGGAAACACCACCATGGTCAGGAACAAAAGCGGGACAGTGTGAGGCCTTCAGCTCTGTGGCTCCGAGCTGAGGAGTCTAGCTCACAGTCATGCTGTTTATAAACATGTCAGATGGCAGCAGCCCCCCTCCCCCGCTCAGTTTATTTCTGGATTGAAAATAATTGAGGAGGATAGTGCCAATTCTGGAAGTCTTTACAGGTTACATCTAAGGAGCTTTGACTCTGACACTTTGATCTTTTCTTGGTTTGGAGAATTTTTGCTTCTGTAATTTGTGCCCGGGGCTGGGGTTGGTATTGTATGAGCCGTAGTTGTTAAAGGCCTAGATGTCTGCTTGAAATTATACCTTAAAACAATTTGAAATGTCCACATTGGGCAGCACTGGGGGAGGGGGAGTGAATAGTCTTTTCTTAATCAGAGTGGCAAACATCTGTGTTCTTTCTAGCCTGTCTTTTGATTAGCTTGGCCTCATCCATCACTGGTCTTTGATATGAACACCAAGAAGTCATGTCCCTTTGTTTTAAATGATAAATATGCCTTTGTCATGAATACTCATAGGCGGCCCAGGATTTACATTTGAATTGTCAAAGTGTAACTGCACAGCTTCTGAGATGAGTGATATTATTAGAGAAATAAAGAGGGTTTTAATTTGTCATGGATAGGCCTCAGATGTGACATTAGGAAGCTATATGGGACCTGATGCTAGAAAAAGTTGTCCTTCCACCACTGTTTTCCTAAGATTTGTCATTTATTAACAAGAGGCAGTCCGCTGCAGGAGGTTGTCTGTGAGCATTCTCCCTTTACTGTCAGCAGTTTGCCCCTTTGGATAGTACTATTTAGGCTTCCTGGCTGGTACTTCTCATCAACACTAATGTTGTTTGTAATACCAAGCTAGTGGCCAAACAGCCAGCCCCAGGGCTTGTCCTGTCTGGCTAGCATTACCAACTCCAGCACCCCCTAGGAAGCTCACCACTATTTCTATGTCTTTACCAGTTGTATTTTTTTAAGGTAGGTTTCCTTGATCCTTTCACAGCCATAAGTACGGCTGCCCGGATGTATTTAGGTACACACTGTTTGCATGTGCGCACTGACCTACCTCTTCACAGCACTGTGGCAGGCATCCAGACCCTGGCCATCAAGTTCAGTTGTCCTCTTTGACTTTTTCCACCAAGAGATAAGGGCAAGTACATTTTAACTGACTGTGAAACCCTGATCTTTCTTTGTCTGCCCTATTCCTGCGTCTATAGAATTACTCTTTTTCTATAGAATTAACAAATTTCCATCACTTTTTACATGCTGTGTCTTTATAATTTCAGCAACTGATTTAAAAAAAAAATAGGTGGAAGCCAAGAATGTGGTGCAGGCTTTTAATCCCAACTCTGTTGAAGCAGAGGCAGGTGGATCTCTGAGTGTGAGAGCAGCTGACTCTACATAGTTTTAGGACATCCAGGGGTAACAACAAAACCAAAACACGCAGGTAGAATAAGATATTTAGTTTCTCCTTTTCAACTAAATTGATTGAATTACCCAAAACAATCTCTTAGAAATGTACAGAAAAGTTCAACTGAATTATTCAGTTTCGTTCAAGATCCCTTATGATATCCACTGAAACGGTCTCATCACTATTAAACTGGCTTTACTGGGAGTCATAGCTCTCATAACAAGTATATTTTGTCTGGCTTCTCTTTCATTTGCATACATCAAAACATCTTTAAAAGTCATACCAGAAATTACTTTTTGCTCCCCACCAAAAAATTAAATAAAATATTTAAAACAAAAACATATACTCAATTAGAATTTAACCCTCGTCATCCAGGCTTTTATTTTCTCATTCTTCTTTCAATTCCTTGGCATTTTCTAGTTCACCTGTTCAATGGAAAATAAAGCCTTGTTCATATTTGTTTCCCAGTAGCTGATAATCACTTAGCGACTCCATAGCCCGCTCCTTACAGTCGCTGAGACTTTTGTAATGGATGTGTCTGAGCTCCAGAGACCTAAGCCTTTTACCCAACTTGAAGACAATGATCCCAGTGAGCTTCTGTCCAGAGTTAATCAGCTGCAGAGTTTGTAAACTGCGTGTGTGTCAAAGTTGAAAATGTTAGTGCGCTAATAGAAACTCGAAAAGGTTAGATCTGATAAAAGCCGTCAGCAGCTACAGGAAGTGATTTATGGGGGTGTAATGACACAAAATGCCTCATTTATCACTCATATCCAGATAGGTGAAGGTTCCGGTGTCATACTTTTAAAAACTTGACCACTTGGAATTGTCAAAATAGGTGCTTAATTGCCCTTCACCTCTTCGCTCTGAATGGGTCTCATTTGAGCTTGGTAGCTTCAGCCATGATTACTTTTCTGCTGTTCATGTCAGGTGGTTCCGTTTAAAGTCATTCATATTTAGGATTCTCCGTATATCACAGATCTGTTTCAAGTTCTGTTAGCTAAAGCTGTCCTGAAGAAAGACAGAGCCAATCTTATCCCTGTTAATTTTTATTTTTATTTAAGACAAATATCATGAAAACACGTTAATGTTCTATTTTCTGATTTTGGATACTTGTCCTGTACATCAGCCCTTCCTAATCCTCTGAAGGTTCTGTCACCGCTGGAAGTTGAGTGGGGAACAGCACTGTGAGTCGGCTAACTGCTCTGGTGATTCAACTTAGTACATAAGGTGTACACCAGTTACGTCCAGTGAGAACCTGTCCATCTTGTTCATATGATCCAGAGAGAGGGAGATAATCCAAGAAACATCGCACACCTTTTTTCCCAGACCGATAATGGTCCACTCTTAAATATATTCTAGAAAATTTATTTGGTTTATGAAGAAAGATCTTAACATTAAGTAATCTCTTTAATCTCTACTGTTTGAAAGCACCATGAAACAAACTCTATGAAGAACTAATGTAGGTTACACCCTTTAATATATGGGATCCAATCGCTTTCAGGCTTCTTGGCAGTTATCTGAACATTAAATAGGCAAAGATCTCAGGGTTTGCCTCGCTATCACCAAAAATAAATAGCAAAAGTTTGGCACTTTTTACAGTTCGGCAGCGCAGGTCCAGCTTCAAGAGAAGTCAGAGCAGTTTCTTCACCAAGAAAAAGGCAGGTAGATTAACCAGGGCAGGAGGGAGCCCAGAGACACCATAACCAAACAGGAGGGAGCCCAGAGACACCATAACCAAATGCATCTGACCTTGTTGCCCCGGATTCCATCAGCGGGACTGCAGAACACACTCTGGAGACAGTGACTGAACATTTACTCTGGCTTCCATGAATTCTAGAAGTTATGGTTAATTTTGTTAAACATGACAGTGCATTGTGGAATTACGTACGTAATTATGCCGTAAAAGAAGGTATCCCCAGCCAGACATTTAAAAATAATGTAAGGGATGAGTGGCCTGGCAGCTGACACTTCCTTTAAATATTTCAGCAAAATAAGTTTAACTGAGAGAAAGATTTAAAAGGGGCTACAAAATTACAAGACAGGTATTTAAGGGGAGACAGACTCTGCTTTTTATATATTTTAATTTTTTTCTAAAAAAATCTGAGTAAGTTATTAATATTGCTCAAATGTTCTTAATGTAAACATATGAAGTCTTATATCTTTTATTTTATGTTTCTACTATCTGTTTTAAAATCATATAAAATAACTTAAACATATTTTTCAAAAGCTCTCCACACTTTGTCCACAGTGGATCAAAATCCACTGCAGTGTATTAACCCAGTAGAATACTCAGTATTTTTAATATGAAAAAGTCCAAAGAACTTTATTCAGTTAATTTTACTAAAAGTATCATTTAAAAATCTTTAAACACAATTCTTTGAACTCTAGAAAATATCTAACTCTTATATAGGAAAATAAATCTGTGTTTCTTTAAGATGTCTGAAAATATGTGATTCCAGACTCATTTTCAGCAAATGAAAATTTGAAGCATTTATATGTATTAATATTACAAGGTTTGGGTTTTTTTAATTACTCTTTACAAAAGCATTCTAATAACAGATATAATATCTGAGTTGTTAAGTGTAATAATTTCTAGATGCACCTTGATCAGAAATCACATGTATGCATTTAAATGAGAATTGTAATTCTCATACGATTTTCAAAGACTGCCATCTTGGCTGTCAACACCATTCCACAGTCATTTTATCTTTAAATAATAACAACAAGAAAGCTTAAAAACTCGGATTCCCAAAGCATACATTCAAAATAAACGGCATCTTGATATAAATGTGTTATTTCACAAACTGGTGTCTAAGTGTAGGTAAGCAGATGTCCCGTCCTGCTCATTCCTGTCCTCCACGTTTGCTGAGGTAGAACACGAACACGTATCCATCTGCAGCTCCACACTAGGCCTGGTACTTGAAGGAGCTTCCTCCTGACTTTCCAAATCCACGACTGGGGAGCTTCAGCTGGCTTGTTGACATGATCACAGCAGTCAACATCAGCTCAACCTCAGAATCTGAGGCGTGCGCTCCAGCAACAACTGGGGCGGAAGCTGCAAATACTCCAGGAAAGGCGGACTTTTCAACAGGGTCCTTTTAACAGATAGAGAAAGCACTCGGGTGTAGTTTCAAATACTATCAGCAGTAAGAAAATTCATGGCATTTGAGGAGAACCTTAAAGGCCTTCCAGAGGAAATAGGTTTAATTAAAAGGAAAAATGAGTTTGAAATTTCCAAGAAATCTTTGAAATGTTACATTTCCTGTTGGTGTCCCATTAAGGGGGGGGAGGGGGGGGAGGGATAAGACTCACATAGTGCTTTGTTCAGTCTTTAGTTACATACAAGTTTTGTGGTTTTTTTCCAGAGCTCACTTACTGTCCTCTGAGTTCAGTCCACAAACCTACTTAATACACACCTTTTAGTCTGTTTAGCGGGAGAAGGCAAAGTTGACTGTGTGGGACGTAGTTGCTTATATGAAGCCCAGGCCTGGTGTTTATCTCCAGCCTGGTGTTTATCTCCATGGAGCTTACATCTCCCTGCAGCCTGCCCTGCCCTGCCCTGCCCTGTCAAAGCTCAGGAAATCAGTCTGCCCCTTCCACTCTGGCACAAGGCAGCCTTTAAGCCCTGAATATACTCATGTTTAAGTTACTGTCTTTTTTAGGATATTTCATTCAAAGAAAAGTCAGTCCCAGAGGATTGTGTATTTAAGTAATTACTCCATCATTGAGAAACTATTTGTATGCCAGCGTTATTGCCAGTCAATGATCAGTTTATAAATAAAAAAATAAATGTCTGTTGATTTGGCATTGTGTCTATTGTAGGCCTTATTACAATCCCTAGTTCCAGGACTTTGATTTAAAGTGACGCTATGGGACAACAGACACACATCATAAAGGACTTATTTCTAGCTTAGCTCAGATACAGATGTAGGCACTAAAAATAGCTGCTCTCCGTCGCCAGGCGTTTGACTTTCTTCTTTTAAATTACTGTTCTGCAGAAGATACTATGAACTGCTTTGTTTTGAAAGCATCTCGTAGTAGATTGAGGACCACTGGAAGATTTGTTATGTTTGGGCTGTAGAAAAAAGGATGCCTGTGTGTGATAATGAGTATGCGATTTGCATGTGTGCCATATAATTCATACTACACATATGCATTCATCATGTGATTCATTCCGATATGATAAATTATGTCAGTTTATTGCATATGTCTCCATGCACCCCATCTCTTAATTAAGGCATTAATCACTAAAATTACCAAAGATATGTAGTTTTACTATACTTTTAAAATTTAACGTTGATCTTTGCATAGTAATACACATATTATTTCTAATTGGTAGACTATGAGGAGACATTTTAAGTAAGGATTTCCATATTATGATTTTATCATATCAATTATTTTAAATATGCTTATCTTAATATATATTTGGAACACATTTTAACCATTTTAAATCATTTTTATTTGAGATTAGTTTTCCTAAATCACTAAAATTACCAGAAACCTACATATGTGCATATATATGCATATTATATGTTCAACTTTAAAATTTAAGGATTATATGTACTGTCTTATTGTATTCTGAAAACTTAAGGCTGGATCCTCCACAAGCAGGCACTGTCGCTGGTAGATGACAGTGAGAATGGCGGACGAAGGTTCCGCATGGGGCTCCAGCAGCTTCCACCTTCATTTGCAGCCTTAGTAGAACTGGCATCAGCTTCCTAACTGACTCGCTTAGCAATCGCCTCCCTCATTTTGTTTGTAAAATGGAGTGGTTGTTTGTAAGATTCATTTCTTCCCAGTTAACATTAGTTCATTTACAAGTAATGCACATTTAATAATCATACAATTCTGTCCTCTAGAAATCCACACGTTGGAAACAAAATTAAGCATCATGATGCTTTGCAAGAAGTATTTGGAAGAAAGGTCACAGCCTACCTAAGAGTTTCAGCTTAAGCAAGCATGTGTAGCCTGCCCTGCATCTGTTCGTCTACCTTTGCTGATGCAAAGCATTTGCTAAATCCCCTCTCACAGGCTAGGAAGCTCCCCTCTGTCTCTTGCTTCCTTTCTCTCTCTTGCTTCCTTTCTCTCTGATGAGACAGAGACCCTCCACATAGGACTTCATTAAGTCACCCAGTTTCTCTGATCTCGATTTCTTTTCCCTTGTTCCAAATGGTGATTGCCAGTTACATTTCTTCCTTTCCTCAGTCTTCCTCTGCAAGCTAACCTTGCCTTGCATCCAGAGATGCTGACCTGTTCCTTTCTCCCTCCTTGTGTCCCAACCTCTTAGTATTCCTCTGAGGGCAGCCTCCCTTTCCCACCCACTGAGCACTCCCATGTGTATATTGAAATGGCACAGGCCTGCCTATGGAATGCTGCTTCAGCAATGAATTTGTTACCTAGCTTTAGCTCTGATTCTCACGGAGGGCTTAGGAACCACAGGCCTGCTCACCTAGACCACTGATGCAGCACCTGGAGAATACTGAGCTGTTTAAGAACAGAAGAGTATGGGGCGACCCCATCTTCCTTCCCTCCCTGTTTGTCTTCTATGTCCTCCCACCTGGTCCTCTGCGCACACAGCCCAAGATCACTCATCCTGTAAGTTCAGCCTTCAGGTGATAGCTTCCCTCTCTGGGTTGCTTGTCTCCGTCCCACTTTGTTCTACTCTGTGCACGGCGATTCTAACCCATGTGGGCTATATCATCGGATGCTTATCCCATGACTTCTTGCTGGTTCATGCAGTGAGGAGCACAGGCAAAAGATTACAGGGTGAGGAGGGAATTTCCACATTATCTCTTAACTCTTTCCCTTTGGGCCTCACAGTTTAGGGTACTTCTAGGAAGCCACTCTTCTCCCAACTAACCTACTCACATTTGAATACCCACCCCCCACCCCACCCCCATCCCAACCCCCCTCCTGCAGTTTAACCCTGCTGTGGAAGGAGAGTCCTGCTATTGGTACCCTGGAAACATTACATAAGTGAATCATTTTTAAAATCTTGGTTAATCATGGTTACCTATCACCTACAAAGGAAAATCAGGCTTATTATCCTGAAATACTTTGA
Source organism: Rattus norvegicus (assembly GCF_021556685.1). Lineage (NCBI taxonomy): Eukaryota > Metazoa > Chordata > Mammalia > Rodentia > Muridae > Rattus > Rattus norvegicus. The sequence goes on from NC_141536.1 coordinate 102,067,889, forward strand.
AGGAGTTCTATAGTCTGACCCCACCCATTACAGCCATACCCCACAATGTTATTTCATGTCCTCCAGTGTCCAGCCAGATAAACATGCCCCTCTAAACTCCTTAACGGTTGCACATGCCTCACACTGCCCTTTCACAGATCCTTGACCCTTCATATTCCAAAGCCTGGCTTGTCTGGTTTTGCCTGTGAGAGTCATCTGAAGTCTAAGTTTTAGCCAGTAAGTATTGCATTAAAGTTCTATGAGCTGGGACACCGCCGGAACCTGAAAGAAACAGACCGGATAAACAGTTCTCTGCACCCAAATCCCGTGGGAGGGAGAGCTAAACCTTCAGAGAGGCAGACAAGCCTGGGAAACCAGAAGTGACTGCTCCCTGCACACACATCTCGGACGCCAGAGGAAAAAGCCAAAGACCATCTGGAACCCTGGTGCACTGAAGCTCCCAGAAGGGGCAGCACAGGTCTTCCTGGTTGCTGCCGCTGCAGAGAGCCTCTGGGCAGCACCCCACGAGCGAACCTGAGCCTCGGGACCACAGGTAAGACCAAATTTTCTGCTGCAAGAAAGCTGCCTGGTGAGCTTGGGACACAGGAAAGCAGAATTTCTCTAGGACCGGGCACATTCTGTGTTTACCGGAAGTCCCACACCCGCGGATCCCGGCCCGCAGCAGCTCTCTGCTCCCAGACCCGGTGAGAGAGAGACCCAACCGCCTGGTCAGGTGGGCACTCCTGAAGCTGCAGAGCGGAAGAGACCACCAACACTGCTCACCCCTGCCCACATCCCTGGCCAAAGAGGAAACTATATAAGGCCTCTGGGCTCCCGTGGGGAAGGGCCCAGGAGCGGCAGGACCCCTGTGCCTGAGACACCGCCGGAACCTGAAAGAAACAGACCGGATAAACAGTTCTCTGCACCCAAATCCCGTGGGAGGGAGAGCTAAACCTTCAGAGAGGCAGACAAGCCTGGGAAACCAGAAGTGACTGCTCCCTGCACACACATCTCGGACGCCAGAGGAAAAAGCCAAAGACCATCTGGAACCCTGGTGCACTGAAATTCCCGGAAGGGGCTGCACAGGTCTTCCTGGTTGCTGCCGCTGCAGAGAGCCCGTGGGCAGCACCCCACGAGCGAACCTGAGCCTCGGGACCACAGGTAAGACCAAATTTTCTGCTGCAAGAAAGCTGCCTGGTGAACTCAAGACACAGGCCCACAGGAACAGCTGAAGACCTGTAGAGAGGAAAAACTACACGCCAGAAAGCAGAACACTCTGTCCCCATAACTGACTGAAAGAGAGGAAAACAGGTCTACAGCACTCCTGTCACACAGGCTTATAGGACAGTCTAGCCACTGTCAGAAATAGCAGAACAAAGTAACACTAGAGATAATCTGATGGCGAGAGGCAAGCGCAGGAACCCAAGCAACAGAAACCAAGACTACATGCCATCATCGGAGCCCAATTCTCCCACCAAAACAAACATGGAATATCCAAACACACCAGAAAAGCAAGATCTAGTTCCAAAATCATATTTGATCATGATGCTGGAGGACTTCAAGAAAGACATGAACACACTTAGGGAAGCACAGGAAAACATTAATAAACAAGTAAAAGCCTACAGAGAAGAATCGCAAAAATCCCTGAAAGAATTCCAGGAAAACACAAACAGTTGAAGGAATTAAAAATGGAAATAGAAGCAATCAAGAAAGAACACACGGAAACAACCCTGGATATAGAAAACCAAAAGAAGAGACAAGGAGCTGTAGATACAAGCCTCACCAACAGAATTCAAGAGATGGAAGAGAGAATCTCAGGAGCAGAAGATTCCATAGAAATCATTGACTCAACTGTCAAAGATAATGTAAAGCGGAAAAAGCTACTGGTCCAAAACATACAGGAAATCCAGGACTCAATGAGAAGATCAAACCTAAGGATAATAGGTATAGAAGAGAGTGAAGACTCCCAGCTCAAAGGACCAGTAAATATCTTCAACAAAATCATAGAAGAAAACTTCCCTAACCTAAAAAAAGAGATACCCATAGACATACAAGAAGCCTTCAGAACTCCAAATAGATTGGACCAGAAAAGAAACACCTCCCGTCACATAATTGTCAAAACACCAAACGCACAAAATAAAGAAAGAATATTAAAAGCAGTAAGGGAAAAAGGTCAAGTAACATATAAAGGGAGACCTATCAGAATCACACCAGACTTCTCGCCAGAAACTATGAAGGCCAGAAGATCCTGGACTGATGTCATACAGACCCTAAGAGAACACAAATGCCAGCCCAGGTTACTGTATCCAGCAAAACTCTCAATTAACATTGATGGAGAAACCAAGATATTCCATGACAAAACCAAATTTACACAATATCTTTCTACAAATCCAGCACTACAAAGGATAATAAATGGTAAAGCCCAACATAAGGAGGCAAGCTATACCCTAGAAGAAGCAAGAAACTAATCGTCTTGGCAACAAAACAAAGAGAATGAAAGCACACAAACATAACCTCACATCCAAATATGAATATAAAGGGAAACAATAATCACTATTCCTTAATATCTCTCAATATCAATGGCCTCAACTCCCCAATAAAAAGACATAGATTAACAAACTGGATACGCAATGAGGACCCTGCATTCTGCTGCCTACAGGAAACACACCTCAGAGACAAAGACAGACACTACCTCAGAGTGAAAGGCTGGAAAACAACTTTCCAAGCAAATGGTCAGAAGAAGCAAGCTGGAGTAGCCATTCTAATATCAAATAAAATCAATTTCCAACTAAAAGTCATCAAAAAAGATAAGGAAGGACACTTCATATTCATCAAAGGAAAAATCCACCAAGATGAACTCTCAATCCTAAATATCTATGCCCCAAATACAAGGGCACCTACATACGTAAAAGAAACCTTACTAAAGCTCAAAACACACATTGCACCTCACACAATAATAGTGGGAGACTTCAACACCCCACTCTCATCAATGGACAGATCATGGAAACAGAAATTAAACAGTGATGTCGACAGACTAAGAGAAGTCATGAGCCAAATGGACTTAACGGATATTTATAGAACATTCTATCCTAAAGCAAAAGGATATACCTTCTTCTCAGCTCCTCATGGTACTTTCTCCAAAATTGACCATATAATTGGTCAAAAAACAGGCCTCAACAGGTACAGAAAGATAGAGATAATCCCATGCATGCTATCGGACCACCACGGCCTAAAACTGGTCTTCAATAACAATAAGGGAAGAATGCCCACATATACGTGGAAATTGAACAATGCTCTACTCAATGATAACCTGGTCAAGGAAGAAATAAAGAAAGAAATTAAAAACTTTTTAGAATTCAATGAAAATGAAGATACAACATACTCAAACTTATGGGACACAATGAAAGCTGTGCTAAGAGGAAAACTCATAGCGCTGAGTGCCTGCAGAAAGAAACAGGAAAGAGCATATGTCAGCAGCTTGACAGCACACCTAAAAGCTCTAGAACAAAAAGAAGCAAATACACCCAGGAGGAGTAGAAGGCAGGAAATAATCAAACTCAGAGCTGAAATCAACCAAGTAGAAACAAAAAGGACCATAGAAAGAATCAACAGAACCAAAAGTTGGTTCTTTGAGAAAATCAACAAGATAGATAAACCCTTAGCCAGACTAACGAGAGGACACAGAGAGTGCGTCCAAATTAACAAAATTAGAAATGAAAAGGGAGACATAACTACAGATTCAGAGGAAATTCAAAAAATCATCAGATCTTACTATAAAAACCTATATTCAACAAAATTTGAAAATCTTCAGGAAATGGACAATTTCCTAGACAGATACCAGGTATCGAAGTTAAATCAGGAACAGATAAACCAGTTAAACAACCCCATAACTCCTAAGGAAATAGAAGCAGTCATTAAAGGTCTTCCAACCAAAAAGAGCCCAGGTCCAGACGGGTTTAGTGCAGAATTCTATCAGACCTTCATAGAAGACCTCATACCAATATTATCCAAACTATTCCACAAAATTGAAACAGATGGAGCACTACCGAATTCCTTCTACGAAGCCACAATTACTCTTATACCTAAACCACACAAAGACACAACAAAGAAAGAGAACTTCAGACCAATTTCCCTTATGAATATCGACGCAAAAATACTCAATAAAATTCTGGCAAACCGAATTCAAGAGCACATCAAAACAATCATCCACCATGATCAAGTAGGCTTCATCCCAGGCATGCAGGGATGGTTTAATATACGGAAAACCATCAACGTGATCCATCATATAAACAAACTGAAAGAACAAAACCACATGATCATTTCATTAGATGCTGAGAAAGCATTTGACAAAATTCAACACCCCTTCATGATAAAAGTCCTGGAAAGAATAGGAATTCAAGGCCCATACCTAAACATAGTAAAAGCCATATACAGCAAACCAGTTGCTAACATTAAACTAAATGGAGAGAAACTCGAAGCAATCCCACTAAAATCAGGGACTAGACAAGGCTGCCCACTCTCTCCCTACTTATTCAATATAGTTCTTGAAGTTCTAGCCAGAGCAATCAGACAACAAAAGGAGATCAAGGGGATACAGATCGGAAAAGAAGAAGTCAAAATATCACTATTTGCAGATGACATGATAGTATATTTAAGTGATCCCAAAAGTTCCACCAGAGAACTACTAAAGCTGATAAACAACTTCAGCAAAGTGGCTGGGTATAAAATTAACTCAAATAAATCAGTTGCCTTCCTCTATACAAAAGAGAAACAAGCCGAGAAAGAAATTGGGGAAACGACACCCTTCATAATAGACCCAAATAATATAAAGTACCTCGGTGTGACTTTAACCAAGCAAGTAAAAGATCTGTACAATAAGAACTTCAAGACACTGAGGAAAGAAATTGAAGAAGACCTCAGAAGATGGAAAGATCTCCCATGCTCATGGATTGGCAGGATTAATATAGTAAAAATGGCCATTTTACCAAAAGCAATCTACAGATTCAACACAATCCCCATCAAAATACCAATCCAATTCTTCAAAGAATTAGACAGAACAATTTGCAAATTCATCTGGAATAACAAAAAACCCAGGATAGCTAAAGCTATCCTCAACAATAAAAGGACTTCAGGGGGAATCACTATCCCTGAACTCAATCAGTATTACAGAGCAATAGTGATAAAAACTGCATGGTATTGGTACAGAGACAGACAGATAGACCAATGGAATAGAATTGAAGACCCAGAAATAAACCCACACACCTATGGTCACTTGATTTTTGACAAAGGAGCCAAAACCATCCAATGGAAAAAAGATAGCATTTTCAGCAAATGGTGCTGGTTCAACTGGAGGTCAACATGTAGAAGAATGCAGATCGATCCATGCTTATCACCCTGTACAAAGCTTAAGTCCAAGTGGATCAAGGACCTCCACATCAAACCAGACACACTCAAACTAATAGAAGAAAAACTAGGGAAGCATCTGGAACACATGGGCACTGGAAAAAATTTCCTGAACAAAACACCAATGGCTTATGCTCTAAGATCAAGAATCGACAAATGGGATCTCATAAAACTGCAAAGCTTCTGTAAGGCAAAGGACACGGTGGTTAGGACAAAACGGCAACCAACAGATTGGGAAAAGATCTTTACCAATCCTACAACAGATAGAGGCCTTATATCCAAAATATACAAAGAACTCAAGAAGTTAGACCGCAGGGAAACAAATAACCCTATTAAAAAATGGGGTTCAGAGCTAAACAAAGAATTCACAGCTGAGGAATGCCGAATGGCTGAGAAACACCTAAAGAAATGTTCAACATCTTTAGTCATAAGGGAAATGCAAATCAAAACAACCCTGAGATTTCACCTCACACCAGTGAGAATGGCTAAGATCAAAAACTCAGGTGACAGCAGATGCTGGCGAGGATGTGGAGAAAGAGGAACACTCCTCCATTGTTGGTGGGATTGCAGACTGGTAAAACCATTCTGGAAATCAGTCTGGAGGTTCCTCAGAAAATTGGACATTGAACTGCCTGAGGATCCAGCTATACCTCTCTTGGGCATATACCCAAAAGATGCCTCAACATATAAAAGAGACACGTGCTCCACTATGTTCATCGCAGCCTTATTTATAATAGCCAGAAAATGGAAAGAACCGAGATGCCCTTCAACAGAGGAATGGATACAGAAAATGTGGTACATCTACACAATGGAATATTACTCAGCTATCAAAAACAACGAGTCTATGAAATTCGTAGGCAAATGGTTGGAACTGGAAAATATCATCCTGAGTGAGCTAACCCAATCACAGAAAGACATACATGGTATGCACTCATTGATAAGTGGCTATTAGCCCAAATGCTTGAATTACCCTAGATCCCTAGAACAAACGAAACTCAAGACGGATGATCAAAATGTGAATGCTTCACTCCTTCTTTAAATGAGGAAAAAGAATACCCTTGGCTGGGAAGGGAGAGGCAAAGATTAAAACAGAGACTGAAGGAACACCCATTCAGAGCCTGCCCCACAGGTGGCCCATACATATACAGCCACCCAATTGGACAAGATGGATGAAGCAAAGAAGTGCAGACCGACAGGAGCCGGATGTAGATCGCTCCTGAGAGACACAGCCAGAATACAGCAAATACAGAGGCGAATGCCAGCAGCAAACCACTGAGCTGAGAATAGGTCCCCCGTTGAAGGAATCAGAGAAAGAACTGGAAGAGCTTGAAGGGGCTCGAGACCCCAAAAGTACAACAATGTCAAGCAACCAGAGCTTCCAGGGACTAAGCCACTACCTAAAGACTATATATGGACTGACCCTGGATTCTGACCCCATAGGTAGCAATGAATATCCTAGTAAGAGCACCAGTGGAAGGGGAAGCCCTGGGTCCTGCTAAGACTGAACCCCCAGTGAACTAGACTATGGGGGGAGGGCGGCAATGGGGGGAGGGTTGGGAGGGGAACACCCATAAGGAAGGGGAGGGGGGAGGGGGATTTTGCCCGGAAACTGGGAAAGGGAATAACACTTGAAATGTATATAAGAAATACTCAAGTTAATAAAAAAAAAAAAAAAAAAAGTTCTATGAGCTGAATTTGAAAAATATTAACACTAGCCTGTGTAGACCAAAGTGTGCCACTACCATGTAAACATGGGTAGGGATTAAACCAGTTGTTTCATTTTGCACACAGTTGCTCAGGCGGGGACTACATACCTACCGGATGGCATCAAAAAGTAAGAGGGTTCTGTAGGTGCCTGACTAAAACTAGGTCCTGTCTCTTCTGCCTATTAATAGTTTTAGTCTGTCCATTGCTGTCAGTTAAGGAGTGCCCATTACTCAGCATTTATATTAGAATACTCACAGGCCACCAGACAACTTCAGGCAGCACGTTGCTGAAGTAGCTCATAGCTATGTAAGACAGTTTAACCTAAATATGAACACTTGCATGTAAGGAATTTTAGGGGTTACTTATTTATGAAAGAGAAGAGCGTGTGGGGGCACATATGGTACATACAATCCATTTATAAATACAATATTGTTTAAGACTGTTTCTGATCGAAATCCCCATTCAATAAACCCAGTGGTTAAAGCTCAGAACTAACTCACTGGGCCTGTCAGCAAGAATTCATTGATGATCTTTTTCAATTTCTAGGGTACCTGCATTCTGGATGTTGTGCCAGCCTTGGGAGTCATTCCCTGACAGTCTGTTTCTTACCTTCTCCTTTTCTACCCATGCTCCATGTGTTAGAAGTGGCCCTGGGCTCAACTCTTGGTTCTTTATCTGTCTTCTTATGCATGGTCATTTCATCTAGTTTCCTGGCTTTAAAGATCGTCTGTGTACTAACATTTTCCAAAATTATGTGTTCATCCAGACCTAGCCTCTGAACTTAAGGTCCTTGCACTCTACCGCCTACTCAGATGTATGATAAAATTCTCAGATTCTGAAGGGCTAATATTAATTCCAGCAACTTATTTTTAAGATTTGTTTCTGTCTGTCTGTCATATATATATACATATATATATATATGTGTGTATATATATATATGTGTGTGTGTGATATATGTATGTATGTGTATATATATGTCATATATATATATGTATGTATGTATGTATATATGTATATATATATATATATATATATATATATATATACACACACACACACACACACTGTAGCTGTCTTCAGACACACCAGAAGAGGGCATCAGATCTCATTACAGATGGTTGTGAGCCACCATGTGGTTGCTGGGATTTGAACTCAGGACCTGTGGAAGAGCAGTCAGCACTCTTATCCACTGAGCCATCTCTCCAGCCCAGTTCCAGCAACTTTTAAGAGTCTCACTCCACCTCAGTTAATGATAATGCAAGCTTGTCATTGGCCTTGATGAAATACCATAGGCTCATATCTCCTTCCTTCACACTGTACTTTCGATATTTCTGAAAATCTTATTGGTTCTACTTTTAAAAGCGCATGTCCGGTGCCAAGCATGGTGGTACTTGCCTCTAATCTCAGCATTTGCAATGGGAAGACAAGAGGATCAGGACTACGAAGTCATCCTCACCTACATAGCAAGTTCAAAGTCAGTCTGGGTTATGTAAGACCCTCTCTAAGCCCCTCCTTCAACTAAAAAGGAAAAAAAAGAAAGTATATACATAACCCAGCTCTTTCTCATCGTCTCCTCTGCTATGACTTAGCCCAAGTTACCATCATCTATTTGACTTATTGAGGTAGTCCCTAGCTGGTCTCCTTTCTTCTACTCCTGGTTCCTCCAGTTTTTTTTCAACATAGCATTCAGATCATTGAATAGAAGTGGGATCATATGCATTCTCTACTTAAATGTTTACAGTGGCTCCATGGTGACTCAAGGAAGGAGCCAGCATCAGGCTTTCTATCCTGCATACTTCCTGCTTCATTGCTCTGACCACGCCTCCCTCCATTATCCCCCACACTCACTTCATACCAACTATTCTGGCATAGTTGCTCCTGAAATTGGGCACATTCATTGTTATCCCAAGCCCTTTATCATAAACCATTTTCTCTAAGTGTGTCTATGGATCACTAGGAAAGGGTGGGTACAATGTCAGTTTCTTAGGTCCACCTTGGCCATCCGTGCCAAGCCTCCACCTGTCTTCTCAGTTTGGTGTTTCTATATAAGCCTTTTTGTCTCCTAACATGTTAGATTTGATTTGTTCAACTAGAATGAAAAACTCCACAGCAGTGGAAACTTTCATCTGATTTGTTTCCTGCTATACTCCCAAGACAAGAATAGTGCCTAGCAAGTAATAGGCCTTCCTGGATGGCTGTGGCTTAAAGGGAAAGGTTTCCTTTTAGAAAGCACAATGCAGTTTTCAAATATAGAAATATGCCAATGTTAATGTCACAACTTGGTCATTTTCCAACATTTGACATTCCCAAAATTTCTCCTGCTTAGAAGGCATGTCACAACTCTGATGTGGTGTACTGTCTTAGGATTTTACTGCTGTGATCACCATGACCAAGACAACTCTTATGAGGACAACATTTAATTGGTGCTGACTTATGGGTTCAGAGGTTAAGTCCAGTATCATCAAGGCAGGAGCATGGCTGCATCCAGGCAGGCATGGTGCAGGAGTTGCTGAGTGGTCTACATCTTCATTTGAGGGCTGCCAGCAGAATAATGGCTTCCAGGCAACTAGGATGAGGGTCTTATAACCCACACCCACAGTGACAGGCCAACTCCAACAGGGCCACACCTTCTAATCCACTCCGTGGGCCAAGCATATTCAAACCGTTATGTGTATCATGGAATCAGCCATCTGTCTTTGAATTTTGTAATTTGGAGAACTTAAGACAGCTTGGCCCTTCATTCTTATACTTTGGCAGGTAGACTGAAGTTTCATGGAGAAATAGACCAACATGAGTAAGAGTAACTATTGTTAGTAAGTTTTTAGACTATATTGTGATTAGTTGATCAGATATAAAAGAAGCACACTGGGAAATATTTCTTAACTGTTACTGTCAAGATTCTCAGCTTCAAAATTCACTGTATAAATATTCCAAATGTTAGAAATTAATCAAAGGAGGAAAAGGGATCTTGGTTCCAACTACAAATAAGTATGTTCCTTTTTATTTCAATTATGATTGTTAAGAAGTATACCAAATTATTCTATCAACGTTCAAAGGATACATAGTGTTGGCCATCTTGGAACATATATCCAATAAAATGGAAAATTTTATTTCCCAATCTCATGTCATATTGTCATATTCTTCTCTAATTCCATTTGATTCCCATCTAAAAAATGTTATAATTACTTACTACAAAGATCTGTATTTAACAAAAATTGAAATTTTGTTTCCCATGGGAAATGAGCTTGCATGAGTAAGAACATCAATGATTACTATTTTCTCAAAAATGCTTCCCAAAGAAAGGTGGGTAGTCAAATAATTCAGGGAACTGCACTGCATTAGAGTACTGAGGCCCTGAAAAGGCTGTATGAATGAAGCATGTTTATCTCTGTTTAGCTGTACAGTCCTCAGCCGTCTCTTTTGTAATACCTGCTGAGGACTCTTGAGTTTCAGGAATACTGAGAGAGAAAAAAAAAATCAGTGGTGAGCCACGGATGAGGAAAGGGTAGGCTGGGTCAAGCTGTCTGCAAGGTGCTCGTCTGTTTGTTCATCTTAACTCAACGTGGTTCTCCTAACTAAAGAGCTTGGATAGGCTGCCGCTGTAGGTCAGTGTTGTAGTGGTCCTGGGATTTGATCTCAAACGTTATGTCAGTTGGGCAAGGAGCCTAATGCATTCTCTTTGATCATAGAATTCCAAATGGGGTACATACAGGAGCTGGGGACACAAAGGGGTACACTGTAGTGACCCTGAAAGCAAGGAGAACTTCTGCGTGAGCGTCACCAGCTCAGTTCAAAGATTCGGACCTGGAAGTAAAACAGTTCCAGAGTGACCAAACCTTCTAAATCTTTAGTATTTGAAATTGAGATTATTGATTATTTCTCTGCATCTCAAGTTAATCCTCTGGTAGGCTGAGCCAGCCAGGAGGAGCAAGCCAATAAGCGGCATTCCTCTGTGAGCTCTGCATCAGCTCCTGCCTCCAGGTTCCTGCCCTGTTTGAGTTCCTGTTCTAACTTCCTTCAGGGTGGACTGCCAATAGGAATCTGTAAGCCAAATAAACCCTTTCCTCACAAGTTGCTTTGGCTCAGCTTTTCCTCACAGCAATAGAAACCCTGAGTGAGACCACTAATGTCGTCACTTATTCATCAGTCACATTCTGAGCACCTACTGTGCAGCTCTGGACACCAGAAATGTAGCAACAAATGAATACTTTGAAAACGTAGGAAAGAGCAGGGAATGGCTTTTTTCTGTCATACTGTGACACAGCAAGTTGGAGGAAGTGTTTGAGTTCAATTTCAATAATTTCATTCTACTGGATTGAGTTATATCCTTCTATATTTCTAATTCAGTCTATACCTTTGAAAGTTTTGAATGGAGGCTAATGGCCTTAAGTACATGGCTGTTTATATATAGGTATTAGTGACTTGAGGGATGTGTTCTTTTGGCTGTAGGGCATAGCTATAGGCTGAAGATTTTCTAGAACATGGGCAGTGTCCTGAATGCAGCCAGGTCTAGCTTCCTACATCCCCAGAGAGCTAAGCATTGTTCATACTTTTACATATATTCTTTAGTTATCAAACAGAAAGGGTAAATATATGATTGCATTCCACCTGTATTCTTCAGAGTCTGACCACATCACAATATACACGTCTCTCAGATTAACCAATATTATATAATTTAAACCCCAGAGTTTTTCTAATGGATTATAATAAAAGAAAGGGGGAAGGGTTGCTATTTCTCTAGCATGTTTAAAAGCACAGTAATTCACTTTCACCACTAAAATGTTTATAAATGCTTAATACTTAAGTATCTGGTTTGTTATCAGCTTGCAACTAGGACACTATAAATGATAAGTAAATTTGTCATTGTTCTCCATTAAACACCCAATTGGTGATAAATTGTGAACTGAAAAAATGCAGTATGCTGACTAGGTGAGCTCATTGTGTCTTTTAAATTAAGAATTTACTCAACTTTGGTAAACATTGCAATCTGAGGAATCTAGTTCTGGGTTCTTTGTTGTGTTAAGTAACCATCCCATCCTTAGAATTGCAGCACCACTGCAGAGAGCCCCAGAGTACAGGTCTGTGAAGCCTTCAGAACAGCCATTCTAAAACAAACAAATTGTGGACCTACCAACAATTATGCTCCAACTACCAGTAACTCCTGCTCTAGGGAATCTCCTGCCTCTGGCCTCTGCGAGCATCAACACCCATGCATGCATACACACAGACACATGCACTCATATGTATAAATAAAAAAAACCCTAAGAATTACAAAAGCATTGTTTTCACATGGTTAGTGTATGAACTATAGAATTGGCTTTTATTAAGTTAACTTTTTTAAATATATTGCTCACTACAAATTTTCAAATCAAAGAAATGTGCACAAATATCCTATACATACTGGTTTAGCTGGTTTGGTGATCTGAGTTCTGTTTTTTGCCCCCTGATGTATATATGGTGTGCATGTTTGTATGTGGGTGTTCATTCACATGTGTGTTTGGGTTTGGAGGTTGATGTTGGAAATTGAGCTCAATGCTTTTCCCAGGTTATGCACTGATGCAGGGTTTCTCACACACAGAGCATCATGATGGCTAGTCCTGTGGGCTAGCTTTCTCTGGGGATGCCCTGTCTCTACTTTCCCAAGCTAGAATTACAGGTGACCACTATGCTTGCCTGGCACTTACATGGGTTCTAGGGATCCAACATACTGTCATTGAATATGGAAAGGAGAAGAGAAAAACAATTGAGAGAAGGTGGGGAAGAAGCATTGGAGCAAGGGCATAGCTAGTCCTTATCATCTCTGCTCAATCTGGGCTCAGCAGTGCCGCACGGATTGTAGGAGCATTACGTTTCGAGCACTGAGTACTGTTTAGGTCAGTACTTCCTGTCTGGTACCTGAGCTATTTGCACAGAGGCTTCTGACATCTAGGGTACTGAGTTCTTTTCCTTAACATTTCATCTATGTCAAACAGAAATAGCCCAACACAGAAGTGCCCGTCACCTGCTCAGTGACTATAAGTGCATGTACACATGCACATATCCATATGTGCATGGGAGTTCTTTGAAGGAGAGGCAAAGTGATGCTACTAGGAGCTTTTAATGAAATGTATGTTGTAATGGGAACATCTTCTCGTTTCCTAACTGCTGTTATTAGGCATTTAGTTTTTTATTTGTTCATTTTTTTGTAATAAAAATATATTCAGCTTAAGCAAGTACAGTATTTGGAAAATATTTGTTATGTGTCTAAGCAAAAGTTAAGAGCTCCCATAACTCTTGCAACCAGGATATCTAGCTGTAAAATTAAGTGTATGGTGGAGATGACGGGCATGGTCATGCCACAACACACTTGTGGAGATCAGAGAACAGCAGTCCATTTCTTTCCTTCCACCTCTGAGGATCAACCTCCAGTCCCCAGGCTTCCACAGCCAGCATCACCTTTACCTTACACTGAGCTGTTTCACTGCCCTGGTACATTTATGGTTAAAGTTATGTGTGACTACCAGAGCTGTACAGGAACTTATGTCGGTTTGGCTGTCCCAGGTTTTCATTTACTCCAGGTTGTTCCCTTAGGAACACAAGTTGTGTTTTCTGCCTTTCATTCATAAAGTTCGCTATCTATACCTTAAAAAGATGTGAGAGTTCCACCATTAAAATGAAACACGGAGTTTTAAAAAGTCCGTCAGAGACTCAGTCATATATGTGTATGTATGTTTTGAGTGAGGGTTAACACACTTAGTGTTGAACCTGAGTTTATCCTTTTAAGAGGAATTGTTTTAATTTTATCACTATTTGGTGTTGTATAAGTCCTTCCTATCTCTTTGACATAAAGAATTCTGTAGGTACCGGATTTTATTTTTTTTTTTAATGATTAGGATCCATTTGACTCCTTTTTGTCCCCTCATATGCATATCCCTCTTTGTGAAATGAGCGAATTTAGATTCTTATGAACATGAGTGTATTGAAATACATATACACACATGTATATATAATACACATTAGGCAAAAGATAACCAGAGGTACGGTAGCTGGGAGTGGCCATAAGTAAAGCAGTGTGTGCCGAGCTGAGGCAGGCAGACTGGGCAGTGAGGTAGTTTTGCAGAATTGCTGGGTCTCAGCTCTTGCTCTAGCATAGCTACATCTGCCATGACGTAGCATTCTCTGTTGAGGGTGAAGCCAATGCTTGGATAGCATTCCTCCTTGCCCAGTGGCCCTGCTTTTGAGCTCTGCCAGGCATGCACTTTAAGTTTCTAGTTCCATTTTCCCCTTCTGCCCACTCTCTTCACATCAGCTAGTTCTCAGAGGAACCACAAAGAAAACTGAGGCTTAGCAATTTCGCTTTCCCTAGATCTCAGATTTTTTTTTTAGCTTTAGACATAAATAACTATTTTTCTTAACATTGGGGAATATTTCAGAGTAGAAGGTTTTTTACTGGATCCAGGTGACCTCCAATTTGAGGATCTGTTTTTTAAAAGCATCATCAGACGCAGACTTTTAAAGTTCACAGACTGCCTACAGACCCGATATGGTAAAGGAGTAGATTTTCCTGTTGCCCCTCCTATCAACTTTAACCTCCAACCTTCACTAGCATGTATCATGACAAATAAAACTGCTGAGGTTTGACAGAAGGATATAAAGTCACTAGGCCATCGCATGGAGATAGCCAGGGATTCTTCTCAGCCTGAAACAAATGCTCTGAGCAGGTTTTTCCAGAGGAAGTCATAAACACTCATATCACTGTACTTTTAATAATTATTGGTCCAAAAAAAAAAAAAAGGAAAAGAAGTATACACATTAGATGATGTTTGACAACTCTAATTTAGTTGTTTTGTTATTGGTTGTCTTTGACCATTAACTTAGATTTCTGTTCTTAATTTTAATGTATACGATTTCAAGCAACATGCAATACCAATATAAACATGATGTTGTATACAGCATTCTAAATGAATTTTTAGTTTGTGATTAAGACAAACCATATGACAAACATAAACAGTATGCTTGTATTGCCCTACTGACGTAAAACCACCTCACCTACAGTGTCTTCTGTCATTTTACATGGGAACATGGGCTAAAGAACACTTCAGCCAGTCAGGCTTCCCAAAGTCCACATCCTTGTATAGATTCTCAAGGAGTCCAGCTGTCCAGAGAGCTATCCATCCTACACTGCATGAATGCTGTCCTGTGAAGTCTCTGGAACTGCTCTGCCTGAACTGGGCTCTCCCCCTTACTAGGCCTGAGCATTAGCAGAATTAGGAGCAGGCAAGCAGTTATATCAATACTTGACCAGAAGGGGAGGGGTAGATAGATAAGTAGAGAATATATGTATGTAGAGAGAAGATAGACAGACAGTAGACAGACAAATGGACAGACATGAAATGGATATACATGTATGCATATATTTATATATTCTTCTACAACTATACTGTGTGTGTGTTTGTGTGTGTGTGTGTGTGTGTGTGTGTGTGTGTGTGTGTGTGTGCCATGCATGTGTCCAGGCCTTCATTCTTTGCTCTGATTTTCCCCCATTTTCAGTATATTTTTTATCTTTTCATCAGGACGCTGATACAGGAAAGGCCAGAAGATGGGAGATGCAGGGAGTGTAGCTGTCAGGCCCAGGAACTAGAAATGGAATGAGGCACCCCCAGGACCACCTCGGTAGAGTTGTACCTCTCAAAGGACACAGGATAGCTTCTTTAGATGCACTGTACTTCCACAGGATCACACACACACACACACACACACACACACACACACACACACACACACACACGCGCGCGCGCGCGCGCCAATCCCAGGGTCTCACCAGAGTGCTTCACTCATCTGCAGGAGGAGCAAGAGCCCAGACAGTATGCAGCCTGGAGTAAGTGACTGAGGGTGGAGATAAGAGTCAGAACACAAATAATATTAATAACCAACAAGAGCCAAGACCATGGGTGTAACCCATCTTAGAGTTGGTAGGAAAGTGGATTTTGTATGATTCCTGTGGGAGCGTCTCCAGGCCATGAGGAGCTCCCCTCGCTTACCTGAACAGTGCACTATCATCATATTTGCCAGCAGCAACTGTCGTCATCGACTCCATTTGCATGGTACCTGCACATCCATGAACGTGTTTGAGACTAACCATTCCTCTCAGGAAGTGAAAACATTTGTAAATGGGTCAGAAAAGCCAAGACTCATAAGGAAAATGTGATCGGCTCAAGATTCTTTCATATCAAAGCCAGGATTCCTTCACTTACTGTTGAACAAAGCTGTTGATTCGCATTTACCAGGTGCCTGGCTTCCAGGGATGACTGAGCACTGCCTGGGAGGTACAGCAGGAACCCTGAGGTGGTCATGGCTCTGATCAGCTGTTCTCACCCCTGGTTCAGACCAACTGAAAAATCGCTTCCTCTTTCAACTTCCCAACTACACCAGTTCCCAACTTATTAACACTGTCAGCTATAGTGTCCAAGAATCCCAGCCTCACGCTCAACTTATGAACAGGAAACAGGGACCTAGGAAATTATTAGGAAAAGTCATAGAAGCCAGAAGCTAGAGATCTGGGGCCAATTGCATGAACCATGCAAAAAAGGAGACAAGTTCATAGATAAGGTGAGAGAAAGCATTAGCCCCTTTGAGAATAATAAATCCCCAAACCTCCGTCTTTGTTTGCGTATTTGTTTCCTATTATATTAGAACAAATAAACCTCTTAAATTTGTGTGGTAGAAAGCAGAGGAAACCCAGATTGACTGAGAGGTTGTAAATGTTCATTCACTATGCACAAAATGGCCTTTTTGCTATTTACAATATATGTATATCTTTTGTATTTTTTATTTGCTTTTATCAAGAAACTTCTTCCTTGTGTTCTTATGGACAAAAGCATGGACAGACAAACAGACAGAACACTGACAGTTTTTAGATAGGTAGATGGTGCTCAGTGAGTTCAGCTCATTCCTTACCTCCATGGGAATGCTTGAGTAGTCCTGAAAACAGTGTTCATCAAGGTGCTCCCTGTATTTCACTGGTAGTGGGGTCTAAGGTTAGTTTGTTTCCCAGCATGCTGTGCGTTATTTTGCGTATAGCAATTCAGGGTCAGTAGAGAGCATGTATATAAATATAGAACTGGGAGGTAGTAGGGTGCTCATAAAAAAGATGCAGCAAGGAGAGTTAAAATCCTGATGTGAACCCCAAGGCAAGAAGATAAGTTTGCATTAAATGCCTGTTTAAAGTGCTTTGGCACGTCAGTGTTAATGATACAGAATTTTATTTATTTATTTTTAACGATTTTACCCAACTGAACTACCCCAATCCTGAACCAAACGCTGAAACTTAAAGGTACAGGCACTCAAGAAATCTGGAGTTTTAGAGCTTTCTTGTTTGGGTTTGTTCAGCCTTGAGGACGCTAGCAAAAGGTCGTCAAGTCGTGAAGTTCGCTCTTCCCTTACTTTACAGCAGGCAGTGACACTACTAAGATGGGGTCAAGCCGCACGCAGAAAGGTTCTGACTCAGGAAGTCAGTGAAGATATACATTGACAGTATTTTTCGTAATTTGGTGTGTCCAAAGAGATATTGCCTTAAAGGGGGAAGTGTTGAGTTCATAGCATACACCTCCAACACTAGGGAGGCAGAGGCAGGAGGATCCCTGTGAGTTCAAGGCCTGATCTACATAGCAAGTCCCAGATCAGCCAAGGTTACATAGTTTCAGGGAGAAAAGAGGAAGAAAGAATGGATGGACAGACAGACAGACGGGGCTGGGAGGTAATGGGGTGAAAGTGTCTGTATACCAGAAATCACTGTGCGGTGGCTTTTGTCACACTCGGCTTTGGTTGGAATTGCAAGCGTCACCTATACTTTGGATAGAGTAAACATTTAACTCAGGAAAAAGAGATTCTGCTTCTGGCCCTTCTCCTGTGTGGTTTCCTTGGAGACAGATAGGCTGACAGTCCCCCATCCTCAGCTGGTGTGAGAAGTAGGTTTCTCTTTTCATATAACGTAATTGACTTATATGAGGGGGAATAAAGGACCCCCAGGGAGGCAGAAACCCTAATGTCACTCCCTGCCTCACTGTGCCTAGCAGCACTGGTCCTCACCTGTGGCGGACTTCCTGTCTCCCCCTTACATCACATCCCATATAGTTACTATATCTAAGCCCCTCCCCCATCTTGGCTTTGTTTATTAATCCAGTTGCTATCTTTCCCTCGGACCTTTCTTTTCTTCCCCTTACCTGTGGTTACATGGTCTGTATGACAGCCCACTGCTGTTCCTCTGACTGAGTCATAAAATCCTGAGCCAATGGAGACAGCAACAGGAGACCCCCACCTTCCCACCAAGGCAATCCTCGATTGCATAGAAGTTTCCTTGGCTCTGACCTGGGTCTGAGTTCCAACCCCGAGTTCCCCTTTGTGTCCTCATATAATGGTGGAAAAGTTAATTAACAACTAAATCAAAATTTATTACCCTTTACATATATAAGATTTACTTGCATTTATATGGCTGAGGTCCTATGACCCCTACACATAGGCTGTCAACCTTTTATTTATACAAAATAACCATCCCAGATACACTTAAGTGGAGTTACATATAACCTTAAAGCTTCCCCTTAACCCATAGTGCTTCTTGTTTTCTGTATGGCAAGGTAGAGTCCGAGAGACTGCTCTGTCCCCTTCTCCTCCACAAATTACCCGGAAAGGGATGTGGTCCATTTTGAAGTGATTTTGAACTTGCTGAGTATCCGTGGCTAGTGGGAAACGGAAATCGAGGCTCACATTTCTGGAACAGGTAGAAGGGAGTGAGGGAGCTCTGTTTTCTGGGCTGCTGCGAGGTGATAGCTGTTTAAAAGCTGTCTGCTAAGCCATCCCAGGCTAATGCAAATTAGCAGTTGTTTTCTTTCAGAACTGTATGACTGAATAAACATTTACCATTTGTTTCCTTTCTACTCATCTCTTAAAACAGTTGCTACAGGTCTTAATAGTAAGACTGGAAACATATAATGTATTAGCCTTGGCACATCAAAATATTGTTCATCTTCCAAACTTGAGATATTCCAGTTTGGCTTCTCACTGAGTTTATAATGTTTGAGTGTATGTATCTAAAAATGCATCTTACTAATCTCCTGGAATTGGTTTTTTTTTTTTTTAAGTGCCTGTAACTTGTCACTATTCCCAGCTTCAGCCTGGCCTGTCACTTGTGAGATTGACTAGCATTGTGCTGTTCCTTGGTCTTAGAGGGCCCCCAATATGAAATCTGAACCACGGATACCTATTTTGTAAGAGAGGCCTATGATATTTACACAAATTAATAATGAGGTTAAGAAGGAGTTGCAGCCAGGGCTGAGACAGCTGTGCTCCTGGCTTTTTGTGCAAGCCTTTTCTCATGCCTCACAGGGCCACCTTTTCTCATGGCACCAGTGTGGCAACAGCCAGGGGTAAGGAATTTCACCAAGTAAACCACAAACAGTATCTAGTAAATTCGTGTTCCGAGCTCTCCTGAAAGGTTTATTCCAAGGCAGTCGTTAACATTCCTGGAGCCTGTGTGTGCCAAGTGCTTGCACTCAGCTCACAGGCTTCCAATTTAGCATGACAAAGTTGCTCCCATTAGCAAATGGGAAACCTGGAGCCCCAAACGGAGCCTCACAGTGAACTGGGCCTAGGGATGAGATCCTAGAGATACAGTATAAAGGATTATCTAGGATCCTGTGGATGCTTCGTGGTCGCTTTTGTCTGGCTGCTGGGTTAGATCATTCTTGGCAAGTTGGGTGAATTAGTATCCTATTCCTGAGACCCATTTCATTACCTAGTTTGGAACTCTTCCATGCCCTGAAAACGTCCATTGAAACTTTTATCAATAGTATTTGCATAGACAAAATGGAATCAAACTATTGACATCTTCTTTAAAAAAAAGAAAAGAAAAGAAAAGAAAAGAAAGAAAGAAAGAAAGAAAGAAAGAAAGAAAGAAAGAAAATGTATGTGAATAGTTTGTCACTAAAGATAATTCATCCAAAGGCACCTGTCTCCTCTAAGGACTCTGCCTGAAAGGGTTTTTAGGAGGAGCTTGGAGAATTTTTTTATCTTTAAAATAAAGCTTTTTTTTTTTTTTTTTTTTTGAGGTAAGAGAGAAGCTTAGTTTTTGAAATGGCACAGTGAATTACAAAAGTCTCTTTTTCACCCGCCAAAAAAGGGGGACTAAAAGGAACATTTGTTAGCCTCTCAGGAAGAATTGTGCTGTTAATATAAAAGTCTAGATATAAGAAAGTTTGGAGGACAAGGAAGAGCAGGTAAGGTGGAGAGATGCTGACTCTGAAAACAGCCTGTTTCACATGGACGGTTACATCTGAGCTCCGGTTCAAAGCTCAATGATGCCCTTCTGACCAGGACAGCTGGCCAGTAAAGGTCAAGGCATTCTGACACTGAACGACCCATCCATCCCCATACCCTCTCATCCTGTCCGCCACTAGCCTATCAGTATCTGTCATCCATTTGGAAGCTTGGCAGGTCTACTCTTCACCCACCCTGGCCTTCGGTGGATTGGCTTCTGTTGTGGATGAGAAGACTCTTCAAATAGTAAAGCAGTGAACAAACGTTGGTTCTGTGCCGGGGAGAGCAGTGAGACAGATAGACAAGGCTTTCTGTGACCACTTCACTGCTGTCCACTACAGAGCTTCCTAAAGACTCATTCGTAAGAAAAACACTGAGTTACTAGTCTCCATTCAAATAAATATAAGGATAAAGGTCAGGTGTTGGAAATAGGGAGTTACAGAGTCCACCCCTCCACAGTTATCAAGTATGTGCATCCTTCTGAAGAGTGGAAGCTGAAGCACTCCATCTTGTATCCACAGTCCCCATGATACTTGAAAAGGCTATAAAGAAAAGCCCTTATATGGTTACTTTTAAGGGATGGAAAAGCAAAACGTAGGCTTGGGAGCTTGGGTGCAGTAGTAACAGTTATAGCACCTGAAGTCAGGATGTGATATTCTTCTCTCCTAATTATTGCTGAGGACTAATTAAGCACAAAGTTACAAGCCTTGAAAGAATTTCATGATTATTTTTCTTTGATTTTTTTCTATTTAAAAAAAAAAAGGCCCACCCCATCATTTTCTATTTTAGCAGTTTCCACAACTTAAACATTAAGTTCTTATTGTTTGATTTCTGTGATATTAGGAGTGTGTGTTTTGCAATTCTAATCTTCACTCTTTCCTTTCTTATCACTGAAGTGGGCCTTTTGAAGCTGGGAAATTTTTCATAGCAATATTGACAGTGTTCACATTTGCATGATGACAGCCAAGGAATGGAGCAGTAATTTTTGAAATTGCAGAAGTATTTAGAACACTGATAAAAGCTGAAATATATTTTTGATGGATTGAAGTTAAGCATACATGATTTTTTCCTGCTGTCAAAAGGCTCTGAATTTAGTGAATATTTGCCTGCTGCGAGAATGCAAGATTAACATCACAACCATCACCCGGGCACCCAAACCCTGCAATTTAATAGCTTTTTAGGTTCTTTCCTTTTTCTAAACAGCAATTAATCTCATTTTAGTACAATTTTCTCGTTTCTGAAGTCGCTCATTGAATCGCTGTTTTGTTCATATTTGGCTTCGGCTTCTCTGCATAGTCATTAAAGTCCCAATTAATGTCGCCTTTAGCTGAAGAGTGCTCATTTTTATTGAGAAAATGACAGTTGCTGCCATGAGTAGTGCAGTGTAATATACATTAATTGCCCTGTAACACTGGTAATTACGAGTTTTTCAAGCCTCTCAGTAAACTGTCATGCCTAGACAAGACTGCGCTAAAATAGATTACTCATTAGGGAGACCTGGCCTATTTTCTGGTGGGTTCTTAGTGTTGGTTTAAAAAAATAAAAAAATAAAATAAAATAAAAAGAAAGAAAATCTTGAGCTTGAACAAATACTTGCCAAGAGCAATTTCCTCCAACAATATTCTTGTGCTGGGCTTCTCAGCCATCACTTAAGATTGTGGTCAGAAAACAGACAGGGCGCAGCAGATGCTGCAGCTAGTGAGTCTCTTTCCGTGGGTCACGAGAGCAGACCTAATGCCGCTCCACTGGGGTTGAATAGCCTGGAACCAAGGAGAGCTCCTAGGGGTTAACACTAGCTCATTCCCGAGAGACTGCTGACAGCCTGTAAGCCACACTCATCAAGTCCCTGACCACTGCTCAGAACCCTGTGAACCCTGAAGGAGGCACATGAGTCTGACCCCAGAATAGAACCTGTGTATAGAGTGGTCGGCTGTAATTTTGTTCATTCGTGTTTGAAAGATAAAAGTCCTTTCTTGAGAATAACAAGGATCTTTCATGTAAACCTGCAAGTTTTCCATCGATAGTTGCCACCTAGTAAACTTAGCTAATTTTCCTTTTCCAAATCATGTTCCAAATCTTTGTGTGGATGGAGTTTTTCTACTCCCCATTCCCACCACGTGCAATAGGTTGGGGGTTTTAATGCAAAGTGAACATAAGAGAAAGCCCTTGGCTTCTCAGAACTAAGGAAAACAAACCCTTCCTCGAATCCATGCCGAAAGCAGGTGTTCTAACAGTCTGCTCTCGCCCTCTCTCTCTCTAAATGAATTTTGTCACAGCCTTTCAGATTTCCTTGTGGTGACGAGCTAATGAAAGTAGATAGTACAATTTGTGCTGACCAGGTAGCGAGTGCCAGCTCACAGCTGAGGATAGCTTTAAAAAAATAAATAAATAAAAGACAGCATCATATCACTGATTCGCCCATTACACAGCATTAATAGTGAGAGACCTTGGTGTGTTTATCTGTTTGTATTGGTGTGCATTTATCGAATTGTTTGTGACAAGACTAATTGGGGTAATTGTAGACACTGAAATTACCTGTCAGCTATATGTAACCACACTCCTTTCTTTCTGACAAACGATGACAACCGAGGGACCCCATAGCATTACTCATGATGGCTTTTCGAGTGGTAATAAGGACAATAGGGGCCCTGGCTAATTTGACATGGACAGCCTTCACAACAAGAAGCCAGCTAAATGACTTGTCAGGAGGGGAGAGAAGTCAGAAAAGTAATGGAGTCCCCCATGGCGCTCTGACAGGGAGATGAGGCAATTTCGACGGGAAGTGAAAGGGTTTCAGTTTGTCAAGTATTTAGAACAATCAGAGAACGGCTAGAGGCTGGAACCTGACAGTGAATTTGTGAACCATGCTAGCCACCTCACTCAGGTCAGGTACTTCATGATGGCTGCAGTGCCCGGGTCCTGTACTCACTGCACACTTCACGGCTACGGACCACAGTTTTGTCACCTTGAATTTGTGTTCTGTTTTCCATAGGGCACTACTGGTTAGGGTGACAGAGACCCACGTGTGGAGTGATAGTGCAAGTCACGGTCCCTAGCACATTGAACAATACTAAAGAATCTAGCCGTACAGTGGGACGCCCGCAGCACTGTTCACTGCTCTCTCATTTGTACATTTTCATTAGTTTGATTTTTAGAGACAGGGTCTCCCCGTGTAGCTCAGGTTGGTCATAAACTTTCTGTCCTCGGGCATGCGAGGTGCTGGGTGCGCACCACCATGCCCAACTAGGTATTAGCTCTTGACCAAAATTTTATACCAACTTAGTCGAGCCCTCCCACAGTCCTGTGGATCCCCTGGTGTACTCCTCTCTCATTTGCTATTGGTCAGAAAAAGTACAAGGTTGTTGTTTACAGACTGAGACTTCTATAAGCAGGTCCTTCCTCTGACTACATAAGGCAATTTCATAATAACTCCAAAGCAAACTAAAAAACATGAGTTTAAGGATTAAAGCTACCTCCTTCTCCCATAGCCTAGAGTCCCAAAGCATTGATACGTGGAACATGTGGCTAACAGGTGAGGCAGGGCATGGGTATGTCAGCAATTACATCATCTTCATTTAGTTCCTAGTTTTATGTTATTAGGGTCACTCTGGGCCTTGTGGAAAAAAATCGAGCTTAAGTGTCTCCGCTCGGTGAGGCGCCTTCTCTGGGTAAGACCTCTGTCTGCCTCAGTTTCTCCCTTCACATGGTGAAGAAAGACAAGCAGAGGAGATGTCTGAGTGGATATTAACACAGACAACCCAGTGTGTGCGACATTCTCACAGCAGTGTTCCTCCATCCTTTCCACTAAGCCCCTGTAATTCTACCAAGACCTTTTACATGAGTGATGTATCATTTTTGTGTTTGTGACCATTTTAAAGCATTTAAACTGTACAATCGTGAAACTAGAGAGATGGCTCAATTGTTATAAGAACTGACTGTTCTTCCAGAGGACCAGAATTCAGTTCCTAGCACCCACAGCATGCAACTCATAACTTCCTGTAACTCCAGCTCCAGAGAATCCACCACCCTTATCTGGCCTCTGCAGGCACCTACACACATGAGGAATACTCACTCAGATACACACGCACACACATATACTTTTTTTTAAATTTTAAACTACAGATTCCGTGCTTTGTGGGAAGGCAAATATGAGTTCAGTACATTTCCTAATGCTCTGCTGTATACATTTTCCCTTCACATGGGACGTGGTTCTTTTCAAATACCATATAACATACTATCATTTCAAATTCCTCAATATTCCTTAAAACCTAATTTCCCAATTATTTTAAGACCTACCTAGATAGGTTGCCTGGTTCGGAAAGGTTAGAAACTATTCCAAGGCAAGTTTCCTGGAATGTTTGTGGCTTTGCTTTTATCAGGAGGTGAGAGAGGATGGAGTGCTGGTTGTTCTTTCACCCAGTGCAAGCATTTGTCCACATATCCGGTCCACTTGAATAGGGTTGTCATGGCCTGGGGCCTCAGTGTTGTCAAGGCTAGCTTCAAGAGCAGAAGAGGCACTCCATCCTGCTGCAGGCCCAGCCATGTGCCCAAGGTCATGGGAGCAACAAGATCCAGGCCCATTGGTGCAGAGTAAAGGGAGTAAGGAAAGGCCTGGTAGTTAACGTGGGGAACTCAGGTGCAGCGGTGACTCCAGATGGATGGAGAACCCCTGTATGTGATTGCATGTGCACAAAGGAGGAGGTGACTTGGTGCCAGGCTGTGGCCTCTCAAAGTGGGATCTCCTTTGTGAATGACTGGGTGGTTCCACGCCATAGGTGGGACGGTCCTTTCTCCACCTGAGGCTTACTCTAAAGCAGAGTGGTTCTCAGTCTTCCTAATACTGTCACCCTTTAATATAGTTCCTCATATCGTGGTGACCCCCAGCCATAAAATTACTTATGTTGCCGCTTCATAACTGTAAGTTTACTACTGTTATAAATCATAATGGAAATATCTGATATGCAGGATGGTCTTAGGCAACCCCCGTGAAAGGGTCCTTTAACCCCAAAGGAATTGTGACCCACTGGTTGAGAACCACTGCCTTCGGATATGAAATCTGCTGTTACAGAGAAAGCTATAGTGCCTGCATTTTCTGTACCGTGATGTGGCTTTTAATGATAATTCTGTTTCTCCCTTTTAATATTCAGTTCAAAGAGCTGTTTTCATGACGCTCAGCACTCACTTACCCAGTTGTCTGTTAATGTATACACAAGTGTAAACAGCGTAGCTTGTACATGTGCACTTGTTCTCTCTTCACTAGTCTTCCGAATTCTCGACTCATCTCTGAAGTTGATTTATAGACGGAGAAAGATGGTGTGTGTTATTATAGGAAATCGTGTGTTTACCTGTTGCATAGTGGGGTTTTGTTGTTTTGTTTTGTTTTCCTGCATCCCTTCCTCTCTACCTGAAACCTCCATCAGCGCCCAGAACAGGCCTTTTCTCTTAACAGATACAAGATCCCAGCGAATGAGATTTGTTATTATTACTTCTACACTTCTTTATTTTTATCTGTTTATTGTGTTAGCGAGCGTTTATGTATGTATGCACATGTGCTCTGTGTGTGTGCGTGTGTGCGCGCGCGTGCCTGCGGAGGCCAGGGATCAGCGCCAAGTATCTTTCGCAATCCTTCTCCACATTGTATTTTGAGATGGGATCCCATACTGAATCTGGAACTTACGGACTGTCTAGACTGGCTGATCAGGGATGCCCCGATATTGTCCTGTGTCTGCATCCCCAGTGTTCAGATCACAGACACGCACCACCTTACCCCTAGGTAGGTGCCAGGATCCTCATACTTGTATGACGAGCTCATTAAGTATTGAACCATCCTCAGGGGACTAACACTTCACTAAATCACTTTTTACATCCATGTGTGTTTCTTGAAGATAAACTACAGAATAAACAACCTGTGTAACAGGGCCATAGAGTTTTAAGGCCACGGCCCTTTCTTAGACCAGCGATATCTGCATATGCTCAGTTACTTGCACCCTGACCAAGCTAGACAGCGTCACTTGATAGGCAGGCTTTAGGCTTCATTTCTTACTCATGCCCCTCTCCCTCATGTCTGTTCAGTGTACCTGCACCTTACTGTGTGGCTGCTTGCCGTCAGTCATCTTGTAAGCTATGCCTTTCCTAGGCACTTCTAAGATCTGAGACCTTGTAATCAGAAAGTTATATGATATAATCCTTCGATCTCCATTTATAATTCCACATCTCTCTGACCCTGGAGCTGTGCACTGGGTCATTCATGTCTCAGGACACTAGATCGTTCAGCTTATCCCAAGTGGTCCCCTACCCTCTCTCCTGTGCCTGTTAGAGCTGTCATTATAGATTGCTTCAGTCACACGTATAATTGCTTCATTGCTAGTAACTGGCTTAATATTGTCCCAGACCTCATTGGCTCTTCTTACCTCAGATTTACATACAGCATCCCAGGGCTTACTTGAGGGCATTTATCATCTCTCCTCCAAATGATCTGGTGACAGTGTACAGCGATTCAAGTTTTCATCAGCCCGTACACGGTGCAGTCTTTCTTCTTTGCTGCCACAAGCCCAAGAAGGGAGGAGATGGAGAGAAATGCTTTCATTACTGCACTTCAAGGAGGCCCTGTCATGAAGTCACGAAGGGAAGTTCCTGAAGTCGCCCCACACTGACACTGGCAGATGCTCTGTGGGTCGCCCCGTCCCTTCATAACACGGAGAAAAAAGCGCTGAGCACCCTTTCTTGCCAGTCTTGCTCGCACTCAGCCAGCTAGATATATTCTGCCCCAAGCTGCCTCTCCTGTCCCCTTCTTACTCCAGGAGAAAGCCTCAGTGATTGTGCACAGCGTTAACTGCTGCCGCTGCATGCTGATTCGAGATTTGTTTATTGTTCCTTAAAGGAGACTGTCATTTTCTCTTAGAGCACAATGATTGTTACAAGTGGCCTGAATAGTTTTCATTGCTCTGATAGCAGGAGTGAACATGGAATTCTTTGGACACTGAAATAGTTCTGTAAATGGTGCCGGGTTCCCAGGCTGACCTCAGAATTCTATTATAACCAATATGTAACCGTTCTCATAGGACCGACCTTACGTCACAGTAGGTTTGAAGCTCATACTCAAAGGGATTTGTAAGTTTGGGTGAAAGCTGGAGTCTGCAGGATGACTGCCTCCCTAAATGAATACCCTTCACTCACCTCACCGTACATTTCTAAACTCTCTCATTCCTTGAACTTTCGAGAGCTTTTGATAAGGTATTCCTAAGAAAAATGTCTTACTCCGGTGCCTTTTTTTTTTCTTTTTTGAAGGGCAGAATCACCAACATCTATAAGCAGTTCAGACCTCTAAGATTCCTTAGTAAAACTATTTGTTATCATTTAATCCAGGAGTTTTTGGTAATGTGATTTATGGAAGGCGTTTGCTTGTCTGGCTGTGCTCCATGTTTCTGAACACACTCAGAGTCTAGATCACAGCCAGTTGACTTCATAGAAAATATGGCTTCCCCCAGAATGACTGCACTGTCCCTCACTCCTTGTGGGAGTTCAAGGCCCTCCCAGAAGAGATACTACCCATTCTGTTTCTGGAGACTGGATGTCCAAGCACTTGCATCCACTTTTTCCTGTTGTCATCTTGCACGGTGCCTTCCATATAGTAATAACAAGTCACATCTACAAGGGAGCATCCCTGTCCCTCTCCAGGATTGAAAGAGCTTGAGAGGTCACATCAATTTGTGTTGTTTTGTGTAATAACAACTATCCCAAAAGTGTGCAATGGTGGTTTACACTTTCCAGTGTTAAAAGCCATGTTAAACTACCTCGCATGATTCTGAGTGGTAAGAGAGCCTCTCATGATGGGTTGGTTAGATCCCAGTAGACATACAGTGTGTATAACATGCACACACACACACACACACACACACACACACACACACACACCTCCATCCCTAATTTTTATTGGGTTATTCTGACTTTCAGTAGGTTATAGGAGTTCCTAATACATTTTACATATTAATCCCTTTCCAGGTACACTAGTCAACTTTGGGTCACTATGGCAAAATCCCTGAAGTGGCCAACTTAATAAGACCCATGGTTTATGTTGTTTGTATAGGTTTCAAACCATCGCTACTTGTCTCTGTCACTTTCAGCCTAGGATGACACAGACAGCATGGCAGCTGCCTATGGCAGAGAAGGCCTGATTTCCTCATGGTGCCTGAGAAGCCAAGAAAGCTAGAAATGGATCTAAGAGTCATCCCTTCCAGGGCCAATGCCTTTGGCTGACTTCCTTGTCAGTAGGCCCTTCCTCAAAGGTTCTACCACCTTCCAGGGCACTATAGGTAGATGACAGAGCCAATCGTGTAGTTGATGTGTGTGGCCAGCAGATGCTCTCTGTGACTGAGGCCACCTTTCTGTCCTTGTTGTTTCCTAGCTGTAGGGAAGCTCCGGAACTTCCAGCCATCCTTGTCAGGCTCTGACTTTCCGCCTGCACTTCTGGTGCCATATCCAATGTCAGTCATTATTTGAGAGTCCCCCACCCCCGTGCTTCCCTCTGGGAGTGCTGTGGATTTAGGTCTTATGTAATCTTCAACCCTGTCTTTACCTAATGTTTGTGTATGGATCTAGAACGTTGTGATTTGAGGTTTGGTGTGATCTTAAACCCATTTCTAGCTGGTGTTTGTGTATCATCTGTGTGTCTAATCTCATTCTTTTCTGCTAATATCTTGTTTTCCCCATATCAGAAGATAGATCTGTAACTATAATGGTCAGGGCCCCTTCCATTGTATTAGAACTAGGCAGTCTGTCTGGGGTCCACATTCATTGTGAAATGCACATGAGTATTAGAATTGGTGAGTCAGACTGAACCTGAGGTAGATCCAGTCTTGGTAGACCTGGTTGGAAAGGGCTATATTCCCCCAGCTGCAGAAACCTCCCCTTTTGTGAAGTGGCTTTACAAAAGTCTTACAGAGTGCTACAAGAACTTCAAGTCTGCAGGGTTCTGTTTGTGAAAACTGTTTTGAAAGTTGACACAGTTAAATGTTTATTGCATGTTTATAAATGTATTAGTCACGGTGCAGACACAGAAGCAGCTGGGCCTCCGCTCCCACCTGTTCAAACCACTGAGGCAAAGCCACCTGGAAATATTCACACCGGTAATTGGACCTCTACCCTTTAGGACTTCGCTTCCTTAAAATTCAGCAGCAAGAACTTTGCTGTCTCATGACATGCCCTCAGCTCCTAGGATCTGGCCTTGGGTGAATCAGACATGGAGCCTGCAAGTCGCAAGCATTGCTGCAGATTGAAAGCACTTTGCAAAATTTGGAAGAGGACACCAAGGAAGGGTGACTTCTAATTTGCCTTACACCAAGGAGCACTTTTTAATGACTGTTCATGGTTAGAGAGGCCTATAAATGGGGACTGCTGATCTGCTTTCTCCATAAGAAATCCCCTTAGAGAGACACACTCCCAGCATCTTGTGCTAGGACAAATACAAGGCTGTGGCCCACTTCCCATCACCTGGCCTTGCCGCCTCCCTCCCCAAAGAGCTCTTCATCAAAGAAATCTCAGGTTTCATAGAAAGTCGGAGGTTATAGGAACGTTTTACATAAGCACCAGATCCACACTGCAAACTATAAAGAGGATATTTCTTGGTGCCTTAAGCCTTGTGGTCAGAGTGTTCAGCCTCTGTCCTGCTAACTCCATGGAAGAGTGGCTGAGCTGGTGAGACAGAGCAAGCAAAACTTGGGCTTTGGCTGGGGCTGGTATGGACCAGAGAAGAGTGAGAAGACATCCGAGAAAGCCACAGGACCCAGAATTGTCAGTGAGTTTCTATTAAGACCTTTAAGTCCAGCTGTGATATATAAGCACCAAGGCTGTCCTTCTTGCCTCAGTTATGTTCTAGATTCATCTATAATGTGAATTAGTTATGAGTTATTATTAATTATAATTAGTCTGCAGTATCTTGTGAAACAGGTTCATAGAGGGTAGAAGGGAGGGAAAGGCTGTGTGTCTGAAGGAAAGGGTTATCCTGTGCCTTCTGATGACAGCAGGAGATAGCAGCCACAAGGGAACCTCTCACATGCCCTAGACCATGCAGGCAACATTGGTTAGCATTTCACCTTTATTACCTCAAAGGTGCTGTATCAGTCAGTGCTCTCCCAAAAAAGAAAAAAAAAAAAGTTTTAGATGTACACATACTTGTTTTGAGGTAGGTTTTTCTGCAGCTTAAGCTGGTCTCAAGCTTGCCATTCCCCTGCCTCAGTCTCTTGAAAGCGGCACAACAACACACTGGGGTATGTGTATATGATCCTAAGGGATTGGTTTTAAGAGACTGACCTCCTTGTGGAAACTAGTATCTGAAGTTCATAGGGTGGGCCTACAGGCTGGGACCTCTTGAAGTATTTGGGAAGCAGGATACCTTCTCCTCTGGAAAACATGGTTTTGTTTCCAAGACTGGCAACTGATTGGATGACCTGCCCCCACCTGACTAGCAGGTACTCTGCCTTACTTAAAGTCACTGTTTCTTGGTAATAACCAGATAGACAAAACACTATCATAGCCAGGACTAAACTAATGACCAGTTCAGTGAGTGGGCACAAGACTTAAAAACTGTAGGGTGCATTAATAAGAGTGACAGTCACCCAGAGGCCAGCCTAGGGGCAGCACTGCACACATTAGACTTCTACCCCATCCCATCCCTGTCTCTATTGGTAGAGAAAATGCCTCACATGCATGCTCATTGGCCTGTCTTATAGATACAATTCTAAAATAGCATGAGACGGACCCACTGCTTTTAGTCAGGCTTCAAGGCAGCAGTGCCTGGGTAGGGTCACCTTCATGAGAATCAGACGAGTTAAGGAGATGAACTCACAGCAGATACTAAGTTCAGCACACCTATGCCCTGACAGACTTTTTAAGAAATTTCAACAGCACTTACATCTGGGACAGAATTGGAGACGTCCATTGACTTTTTTCTAAAATTCTATATTAACCATTACCCTAACAACTCTAATATATGCTGTCAAATAAAGTTTATAGTATTTATCTCTAATTCTAAAATCCCCAAAGGCTCTGAAAACTGACTTTGAAGTAAAGTGACTCCACCCCCACCCCCAACACATTTGACAACAAAACCCAACAAGCAACTCTTAGAGGCTTGGTTGGATTTTCTCGTGGTGCAAAAAGTCCTCTGTTTAGCTTTAGAAATATGAGGACACTGAGTGACAGCGTGGTGCTTTGTGTACCGTGGGCATGACGTCACGTGCAATAGTTTTCAATTTCTAAATCTGATAAGTGTAATTCTCAAAGCCTCTGGCCCATGGGGTTCAGATAAGAGATCATGGCCCTGTGGTTTGCTTATGATTCATTCCCCCAGGACCTCCCCTGCTCTAGGGCAATAGCCCCACCACAGGGGTCCTCTGTACTCTAACCATGTCTGGGTTTGAATTAAACTGACAAGTGATGACATTCATCTCAGCAGGAACCAACTCAGTCCTGCCTATGCTGGCACCACTGGGCCTGGCCCTGGGCCTGGCACAGTGAGGCTCCAGGAAACTCATGTTGAGGGTACACAGGGACAGATCATACACTGCTTCCTCTAGCTTCGTGCTCAGAGAGTGGCCCGTAACAGTCTTCTCCCTAAATGCTAGGAGCACCCTGGTGGCATCTGTGTGACTACCTCTCTAGATCCTGAACGGATTATGTTGAAGGAAGAAAGACATGACTTTAAAGAGTGGGTTGATTTCTCTAGGGTAGGAAGGAAAGACCTAACCCCAAAAGTAATAATAGCACTACAAGAAGTAGGCTGTGGCGCCCTAGGGTTACTGATTGAATCTGAATGATACAGCTCTCCATATTGGACATCAATGCTCTTGATCTGGGGCTCAGGATCATTTCATTCTAACACAAATGGGGGCGGGGCATTCTAAGCCCAGCAAACATCACTAAACTCAAAAGAAGGGATGTATGGTCATCTCAAGCAGAAGGCCAAGTGATGCAAACAAAACACAGTCATGGAAACGCTGAAGAAACGGGCATGTTCAGAGAACCATCTAGGTTCTGTCTGCCAGACATTAGTGTCCCATGGGTGGGATGTAGTAAGAAAAGGTAAGGGAGTCTTTTGAAAAACAAGGTCCCCAGGCACACCTGGACAAGAAGTTTGGACTTTGCCATTTGTAGATGTGTGCCATGGGGGTTAATACACCTGGTATCAAAATCCACTTGTCGCATGAGCCTTTCAAGCCTCCTGCCAGAGGAAACCCCTCCAGGTTCCTGTGATCAAAGCTGCTGTACTGAGGTTGTTAAAACAAATGGTTATCTGTGCCACCCCTTACCGTCTCCTGTCCTTGGTGCCACTGGCAGTCACACCACATGCACAATGTAGATGGAGGTCCACTGAGTTAAACTGGGAAGAATCTTCTAACTTGTCTCTGGGTGGTTGCTATGTAGCACAAAGAAATGGGGACATGATCTCCTAGGTACTCAGATAAAGAACGGGCCTGCAACAGACAGCCCAGACACCTAACTGTACCTCAACAGCAAGTGTGTGATCTGAGGAAAGGGGGCTCAGCTGTGGCCACAGCACCTGCAGACATGGGACTTCACTTTGTGTCTTCCATCCAGTTCTTCCCAAGGGGTCAACAAACTGGAAACCACCTAACCAAACACGAGTTGTACTTGCCTAGTGTGTCATTTTGTTTTCCAATTAATAACTTCAACTATTTGAAGGCAGTGTTGGTACCATGGGCTTGTCCTGTACAGAAGTTCAAAGAGAATGCAGAATGTTGATCTTCACCAGCCCCAGACATTTTAAATAAACTGAACTTACAATTTAACTTCAGTTACCCTAAAAGACTTTCCTCTGAAGAGTTGTTACATTTTGCATTTGTTTCCTTGTTTAAAAAAAAAATGGAAGTACTGGATGCTGTTGGGGATTTCCCTTAATTTCTCAAAACTGGATTCTGCTTTAATTTGAGGTGTTGTTGGTAAAATGCAAGATCAGTGACTTTGTGGGCTTGCTAAAGTGTATTGTATAGGGACATCTCACAGTCTGAGCACTGATTTCTAGAGAAAAAAACAAAGAGTCAAAAAGGAAGTAAATCCACTCCTTATCTCAGTGTTTTTCTGCTGGTGGCTGGGGTTAAACTGTCCATTTGACAACTTGCAAAGCTTTTTATCTTAGACAGCAAGAAAAATCAATGCCAAATTATCTCAAGAATATTATTGATGACCTAAGTGTCATTTTCTGTTTTTATTACTTCTCATCGTATTTGGCTTGTAATTCAAACCACTTTCTAATTAATTTGGTTTGGCCCAGTTGGAATAGAAAAAGCTAACTATCTAATAGGTGGCACATGTCGCAGAGAAACCTACAAGTTCCTTATTTCCCCAAGATCAATCACCCATGAAATAACTTACCAAACTTGTGTTTTTCTAGCAAATTCTCAAGAAATACAATAAAATTAAATTTGTCTAGTCCAAAGAAACGGGAAGAAACCTGAATGAGTGGAGGTGACCCAAAAGCCTAGCTTTATCTAGCTCTGATCTGTCTTCTAGTTGTTAAAATATCCTGAGGCACTCGATCATGTTGCATTTTAATTTCAAAGCCATGTGGTGTGTTAGCAAAGCGCACATGTTCCTGATTTGAACTCCCGGCTGTTAAGCAGAACTCTGGTCTGGCCGGGGTAGGGTCTCCAGAAGGTCAAAGGCCTAGAGCCTACATCTTGGTTAGCTCTCACCCTTGTGGAAACCAGAAGCCTGGGTCAGGACACCAGTGCCTGTGACAGGCCCTGATTAGATTAGACCTACATCTATCAACTACACAGAGAGTGCACTTAACCTTTCAACTCCAGACTTTGGATGCATCTTTATTTTTCAAACAAAAAGGTGACCGTTAACTCTACCAAAGTCTTCGTCCACGAGCAGAGAAGTATGGTATTTTGTCGTTTCATCCACTGCTGCATTTCTATAGGAATAGTAATATACTGTACATCAAGGCGCATTTTATCTGCTCTCCGAATTCATAAGCTATTTTTAGTTGTATGTATGTCTTTTCACATTTTTTCACGTGAGTGAGAGTTTAATGTTTCCCTTTGGCCTCCACCCACAGTTACCCATTTCTTCTATGCTGTTGTTTGTTCTCTTGTGGAAAAAAGAACTACCCTGACATATTTGATCTTTTTTTATTCCTCCAAGTGTGTGGCTTAAATAGTACTTTTTAAGTTATTTCGGTAACTTATACTATACTCCTTAACAACTAACAAGTCAACCCCTAAACCTCTAACAGCACTGTAGTTCTAGCAGCACGTATTCAAATACAGTTGTTCCTATTCACCTCATGAGACTGACCAAGCCTCTGACTTGCAGGGCACTCTTCAGCTTTGCCTCACAGCCTGAGCATCTGCCTGGGATGTCCTTGTCCCTTTGCTGTCTTTGCAACGGACTCAAGGGCAATGATGTTGGTGACAGACCAGGCAGTGGAGAACGATCACACTTTGGTAGTCAGGGTTTGGACCTACTGTTCCTTCATTTATTTTGTAGTCTTCTTCCCTGGAGACCTGCCTTGGGAACAGGAAGCAGCAAACTACAAAATCCTTGCCCTCTGCTTTAATTCTCCATCTGAGACGTTATCCTCAGCCACAGATACCTGAAACAGTACTTTTCTCTTTAATCATGCACTCGCTCTAGCCTTCAAGATGAAATTATTCTTATGTTGAAGAGAGTTTTTCCTTCCAATGCTTTGTTTCTGCCATGCATGGAGTCAGTTAATAACCCCATTTCTTGAAACATTTATAGAATCACGCCCAGAGTGTGGGTTTGAAGGGGTGGGGGCTGCAGCAAAGACCCTTTAGGAGAAAGAATCCTTTCCCCCAATAAAGGATAGATAAAATGAGCTCGTTTTAATTATATTAAAAGTAGTCATCAATCAGCACAACATAATGATTTCTCTCTCTCTCCTCTTCATTTAAATGAAATCAAAATCTTAGAATGTTTGAAACTTTTCTAAAACAGGACGGAGCCTGCTTTGCCAATTCACTTTCATTCAGGGATAATTTTTAAATTTCCTGTTACATTTGTAAACTTTGAATTTCTAAACCTACTTCCAAAAGTGATATTTTTGTCAATTTTGTCTCAATATTTTGGACACCACACTTTTCATCTTGATGTTATATTTTAAAAATTATTCTGAATTTTGTACTTACAAGGAAAATACTCACCACTAGAAATTATCATTATCTTGTTAACAAGACATGTTTGTATTAGTAGTGTTTGATTCACTGAACATGTGTTTGATAGGTCCGTCAGTCCCATTGACTGAGCCCTATATGTAAATAGAATAAAGACATCTTAATAATTACGACTAAGACAGAAGAAAAATGGCACAGGAGGTAAAGTAATTGCCACACAAACATGAGAACCTTAGTTCGAGTCAGCAGAGCCCATGTCAATGCAGGAAACTGAGAGATGGAGACAAGAAAATGCCCAGAGCTCTCTGGCCAGCCAAACCAGTCAAACAGTGAACTCCAGGCCAGTGAGAGACCCTACCTCAAACACTAAGGTAAAAGATCTGCAGGTGGCCCACACCTTTAATCCTACCACTCAGTATGCAAAGCCATGTAGATCTCTGTGAGTTCAGTGCCAGCCAGAGCTACTGTGTGAGTCCCTGGAGGGTCTAACTCAATGGTTCAGTGGTTGCCTGCCTGCCGGGTGAGGACCTAGACTTTGTCCATAATACTGAATTTTTTGTTTTTTAAAGATT
Organism: Rattus norvegicus; assembly: GCF_021556685.1. Lineage (NCBI taxonomy): Eukaryota > Metazoa > Chordata > Mammalia > Rodentia > Muridae > Rattus > Rattus norvegicus. The sequence goes on from NC_141536.1 coordinate 102,103,998, forward strand.
TTATTTACTTTATATGAGTACATTGTTGCTGTCTTCAGACACACCAGAAGAGGGCATTGGATCCCATTACAGATGGTTGTGAGCCACCATGTGGTCGCTGGGAATTGAACTCAGGATCTCTGGAAGAGCAGTCGGGTGCTCTTAACCACTGAGCCATCTCTCCAGCCCCCCCCCCTTTTTTTTAAGTCTTTGAGACATTTTCTTTTTTTTTTTTTTTTAAGATTTATTTATTTATTGTATGTGAGCACACTGTCACTGTCTTCAGACACATCAGAAGAGGGCATCAGATCTCATTACAGATGGTTGTGAGCCACCATGTGGTTGCTGGGAATTGAACTCAGGACCTCTGGAAGAGCAGTCAGTGCTCTTAACCACTGAGCCATACCTCCCTGAATTTTTTAAAAAGGGAGCAGGGGCAACTGAGAAAGATGCTAATGTTGACTTCTGACTTCCACATACACACACCTGCTTACACAAGAGCATGCGCGCACACACACACACATACACACACACACACATACACACACACACACAAAGATTAATAATAATATCAGGATATACATATATCCTGCAGCTTCACCACTACCAATAACATCTTTTCCTCCCCTCATTCACTCAGTGTCAGAGACAACACCCTTTCGGGATTGCTCTTGACTGACTTTTAGATCTGAAAGCAATAGTCCGAGTCCAGTCACCACTCTTGTCTTCACGTTTTTCAGAAGCTATTTTGAATTTCAAGGTTGTCAAATCTCCAGCCCTCAAGGGCACTCTTAGCAAATATCTCATCGATGTTCAGAAAACATTTAATGTGTAGCTGTGGCATACCGGACTCTCTCGAAGATGGTGTTTGTGCAGCTTGAATTTATTAATATGGTAGGTAGAGTTGACTGATAATAACTGTACTAGGGGCCTAGCCTTAGAATTAGAATTCTCAGAAAAGCTCAGGTGGAGTATGGAGAAACTGTTCGGTACTTAAAAGTACTGGTTGTCCTTCTAGAGGGCCTGGATTCAATTCCAAGCTTCCACATGGTGGCTCACAGTCATGTGTAACTTCAGTTCCAGGGCATCCTACCCCCTCTTCTATCTGTAGGCCCCAGGCATGCATGTGGTTCACATACATACATGCAGGCAAAATACCCATACACAGAAAAATAAACAAAATCTTGGTTTTTTTAAAGTTCTGTCTTTACTTAATTGATTGTAGAATGTTTTCATGCCTTGTAGAGAGAATGCAGTGTTCTGCATACTCAGGAATATGAGTCTGAATACCAAATACCAAGTTACCACAAGCCTTGCTTGGACTGATTGTAAGCCCTCTAACATCCTTCTGTATACATTTCTAGAGCTGTTGGCTTCATCCCAGGCAGGCTTTTCTGCCCCTCATCACTGCTGTTAGAAAGCTCTGACCAGATAAATCTCTGGAGCTGTCCCAGAGGGAGGCCCCAGCCAGTCAGGAAGGGGGAAGGACCTAACCTAGGAGGCAGTTGAAGACAGTGGGGACAGGCTAGGTAGTGCACAGAGTTGTAACTCCTTTTCTCCGTGGTTGCTTGTGATCACACTCTGCCAACAACTTCTCCCCCTCTGTTGTCTTTGAAATACTATAATGCAGCGCCCTTCTTCATTCAGATTCTCGGCCATTGTTTCCTTCCTCTCCTAGTTCTCCCAGGGGAGCAGGATATGAGACTTGATTGTGAAGTATTTCTTAGAATTAATCAATAACACCTTGAGATTCTCCAGTTTAATTTGTATGTATTTATCTTGGAAGATCGTACTCATCTCTCCAGCATGCAATTTCGTAGTTGTTTGGATCCTGGCAGGTTTTTCAGGGTGGGAGTGGAAGAGGTTGTATTTTTAGCTGTCGTGATTCACTTTGTAAATGTGAACTCACTACTCTGTTCTCCAGTTGATTTACTGCATATGGAATCAACTCACTCTAAGTACACCCTACAATTTCAGTGGTTTACAAAACCAATAAAAATACAAAATGCTGAAATAAATATTTAAGATTCCTTTTCTGCATCTCGCTAAAGATATGATGAGAATAACTTTTAAAAGAAAGTATTTGCACTTGAGGAATTCAGGTAAAAGTCATGAAGCTATAATTAAGAACAGAGTTATGGGGGGCAAGTTAAATTGAGGGGAAGGTAATTAAATTTTACTATTTGTCTTATTTCTGTCTTAGATTCACTTGCTCGGCATTAGACGTGATGGACTACCAAGCACAGCATATGTTGTCATTTTACAATCAATTTCTGTATTTCAGTTTGGCATGTCTGCCATGTGGCTGTGTGCCACCGCCTGCTGAGTCAGGGCCCTGCTCAGTACAAGGCTGAGGAAAAACCAATGCCAAACGCTTTGAGTTCCCCGAATAGCCTCTTGCTATCTGACTTCTAGCTACATCTCTAGCAGAGATGATTGCTAACTCTTTTCCTCAAGTGCTACTTCCTCTCACAAAAGCCATCTCAAAACTCAGCCTCTGCCTGAGGCCAGTTTCTTCTGTGTCCCCAGAGAGTCCTCCCATAGGCTGTGGCCTGAAGGACCAGCTCTGTGCTTCTGTGGTAGTGCTAACACATCAGAATCAGTGGAGGTAGCCGCTTTAAATATAAATTCCCACAGACCTACTAAATGAAGCCATCTGAGGTCTAGAGAGGTGTACTTTGTCCCTCAGCCCCTTCTTAGATAGGTGCCTCTCACTGGTTTGTTACAACCATTAATGTGAAGGAAAGAACCAGGACTGCTGGACACTATTGGACCTGGGTTCAAATAAACGCCTATGCTTATTTGGATTTCACAACTGTAGCCTTTTTGGCAAAGACACTTAGGGAAAGGATGGCTTGGAGGTTTTGGAAACAGCCAGCTCACTTGGTACCTCAGGTAGTCTGAATCTGGTCATCTGCTTATCCAGTGAGCAGACCAGTTCTCTGGGTGTTTTAGCCAGATTTGCTTAGGGAGTAGTACGCTGGAGAACCGGTAGGTTCTTCTCTCCCCCTGTCTGTGTTTGATCTAGAACCCTCCATCATCACTTGTGCTTAGAATTATTCCAAATAGCATCAGTCTCTTGCACTCTGAGGCACTTCACTCCATTTTCTGGGAACCAACCCACAGGCCTTTCTGGCCAGGAAGCAGGCAGGCTAACTGCAGATCTTATATCTCACGCTATTGTTCCAAATCCCATCTGTCCGTCTAAACGCCAGGTCTGAAACAGACCACTTACTACAGTCTCCCCTCCCTCTCTGACCCTGGATCACACAGATCGTCCCCTCTAAGCTTCCCTAACCTGACTCATTGCTTTAGCCCAGTTCCCAAGCCCAGGAAGAACTTCCTGAGAGCCTTCAGGCCACTCCAGCCCAGGAAGCAGGATGGCTAGCTGCAGGTCTTACCCTCCCCCTCAGCTCCTGCAAATCCCAGGCCTCAGTCTGACCCCTGGCCCTGTAGCAGAACACCTGCGTCCGCCTCCCTTCCCTCATCCTCCACTCAGCAGTGGGTCACAGAGTCCTACCTTTTCCCCACTTTATTTGCTTTATTCTAGCAGGTAACTCCAGCAGGCAGTCCTTGCGCACCTGCAGGCCACTCTGGACATAGGAGCACATATGCTAACTGAAGATCTTCACCTTCCTCCTCATTCTTTCAAGGCCAGTCCTCTAGCCTCAGTCTTAGCTTTGTAGCAGACCCCCTGCTGCCGCCTGTCCTTTCTCAGGTGTACCTATTCCACAAGGACTAAGCAGATCCTGGTGGAACACCCTGCTATCCTCCCTCCTATGTACCCCCTCCTAGCCCATCCCGTTTCTGTCATCTTCCAATACCTAGAAAAACGTTTTACCTGGAACCCATAGGCCATAGGCCACACCTATTAGGATCTCCTAGCAGTCATCACACAGCCACTACACTCTCCTAGGAACCAAAGAGGGCAAGAAAACCAAGGAACAAAACACCTACCCAAAAAAGACAAGACCAGATATCAGCACCTAGAATTACAGTCTTTGTAAACCCAGAAATCTAGATGAGAGCATAAAAACACAATAACTAACAGCCAGTGCGGTATGTCTCCACTGGAGTCCAGCAACCCTACCACAGCAGGACCAGGGTATTGTGAGGGAGCTGAAGCACAAAACCCTTGAAAGCCTTGATGAGTATGATAGAGATCCTTAAAGGCAACATGCATAGAACTCTTACAGAAACCTGTGGAGACAGACACAGATAGTGAAAGGAAGTGAGTAAAACAGTTCAAGACTTGAGAGTAGAAATAAAATCAATACAGAAAACCCAAACTGAGGCAAATCTGGAGATGAAAAATTCAGGAACTCAAGCATAAACCTCACCAACTCACCAACAGAAAACAAGAGAAGGAAGAGAGAATCTCAGGCACTGAAGATACAAGAAATGGATACCTCACTCAAAGAAACTGATATTAAAAAAAAAAAAAGTCCTGGCACAAAACATTGAGGAAATCTGGGACAGTAGTGTAGGTTGTTGTGTATATGTAGGTGAGAGCTGGCACAAGTTATGTCAAATCCCATGATTGTGCAGTGAAAAGTAAGGCAGGGACAAAGTTTTTGTAAAGTAGGAGAGAAGAGGAAAAACGAAAAAGACGGAGGCAGAGAAGAATGATCCAAGTCTGTGTAGCCTTAAGTAGCCATAGGTAGTTATGAATATTTCTTAAGGGATGGATTTCTCTAGGTCGTTTATCGTATCTAGATGGACGGTTTATGTCTATCATTTGGCTCTGAGCTTATTGTGTGGACATATTGTAGATTGAGAATTTAACATATAAATCTGATGGCTAAATTATAAGCATTTGATTCTTGATTTTAATGTGTTGCTGGAATTTATACCATAACTATTAGGGAGCAGATGCTGGGAGTGTAAACAGAGCAGCAGCAGAGAGGATAGCTGCCACTGGGACTAGAGCAAGTCACAAAGCTGCTGTTGGGACTTCTAGAGTCCTGATTTTACCAGGTTGCTGGGACCAGAGAGTTCCTGGCTGGCCAGTCAGCAGAGGGCAGCTAGCAATGGGGGCAGAGAGACTGCCAGGGCTAAAGAATAGCTGGAGGTACTGTGTCTTGGTGCAGTAGAACCCAGCCACTGCTGAGATGAATGTACTGGCTAATGCCATATGGCCCTACGGTGCCAAGCACTAGTGCAGGATAAAAGATTCCATTTTTTTAATAATTACCACAGCACATTATGAAAAGACCAAATCTAAGATTAATAGGAATAGAGGAAGGAGAAAATCCTGGGTCAAAGGCACAGAAAAAATTTTCAAGAAATTAATAGAAGAAAATTTTCCTAACCAAGTAACATAAAGGCAGACCTATCAGAATAATGCTCGACTTCTCAATGGAGACCCTCAAAGCCAGAAGGATGTGGACAGATAATCCACAAATTCAAAGAGATCACAGATGCCAGCCAGCCCCATCTACTATATTCTGAAAAACCTTCAGTCACCAAAGATGGAGAAAATATGATATCCCATAATAAAACCAAACATAAACAATAAATATCCACAAATCTTGCCCTACATAAGGGGCTAGAAGGAAAACTCCAACCTAAAAAGATTAACCACACTCAAGAAAACACGAGGAAGGAATAAACAATCCCAGATCAGCAAATCAAAAGTGGGGAAACACAGACATACACACCAAAACAACAAAATGACAGGAATCAACAACACCTCTCGTTGATGCTCAATGGAAAAAGCAAATGGACCAAAGAAGCAAGCCAGTGTAACTGTTTTCATATCTGACAAAATAGACTTCAAATCAAAATTAACCAGAAGAGAAGGTGGCATACATGACACTACATACACATCAAAGGAAAAATCTTCCATGAGAATGTTACAATTCTTAATATCAATGCACTAAACACAAGAGCTCCCAACTTCATAAAAGAAACACTACTACAACTTAATTACATATTGATCCTCACACACTGATAGTGGGAGTCTTCAATACCCAACTCTCACAGGTAGATAGGTCATTCAGACAATAACTGAACAGAGAAATTCTGGAGCTAACTGACATGATTAGACCTAACAGATATTTACAGAACATTTCATCCAAACACAGAAGTAAATGCCTTCTTCTCAGGACCTCATGGAACTTTCTCCAAAATTGGTGGTATACTTGGACACAAAGCAGTCTCAGAAAATTCAAGAAAATTGAAATAGCACCTTGCATCCTATATGACCACCATGGATTATGGCTGAATATCAGAAACAACAGAAAATTTACAAACTGATGGAACCTGAACAACTCCCTACTGAATGAAAAGTGAATCGAGACAGAAATTAAAGACTTTCTAGAATAAAGTGAATTAATACAAGCATACTCAAACTTATGGGACACAATAAAGGCTGTTCTAAGAGGCAAGGTCATAGAAATTAAGTGTCTACATTAAAAAGATATTGGAAAGATCTCATACTAGTAACTTAACAGCACACCTGAAAATTCTAGGACAATGTGACTTAACCTGTGGGTCATGACACTTTCACTTGGGTCATATATCAGATATTTATATTAAATTCATAATGGTAGCAAAATTACACTTATTAAGTAGTAACAAAAAAATTATGGTTGGGATTACCACAACTTGAGAAAATGTATTAAAGCGTCACAGCATCAGAGAGATTGAAAACCACTGCTCTAGAACAAAAAGAAATCACAGCCAAAAGGAATAGACAACAAGAAATATTCAAACTGTAGACTGAAATCAATAAAATAGAAAACAAACAAAAAAGAATACAAAGAGTCAGTGAAACAAAGTGTTGTTCTTTTGAGAAGGTCAATAAGATTGATGAACCCTTATCCAAATTAACTAAAAGGCATAGAGAGATGATCAAATTAACAAAATTGGAAATGAAAAGGGGACATAACAGCAGAGAAGTCCAGAGAACCATGAAGGACATACTTTAAAAACCTGTATTCCACCACACTGGAAAAGCTAAGAGAAATGGAGAATCAGATAGGGAAGGGGAGGGAAATGGGGATGAGGGAGGGAATATGGGGAGAGACATCTAAAATAAAGGCCCACTTTGGGGGTAGTATGGAAAAGTATACCTATATGGAGGCAATCTAAATGAAATTGCCATATAATGGGGGAGACAGAACCCCAACTGGCCAACTCTCTTGTCACCAAAATAAACTTTCTAGTACCAAGATAGGGTTACATCTAATTGAACTGTTGACCGAAGGGGACCCATGGGAATCCCTAAGCAACCCAGGCTGTTGCCAAGACTATTGGTTGATTTTCATAAACAGAGGACAAGGCTCTGTTTCTGAAGATGACACCTGCACAAGTCATCAAATATGGAGAAGTTGAGCTGGTGCCTACATAGGGCCTAATGACATTCTGTTATAAATTCATGCCCTGTGCAGCCATCATCAGAGAAGTTTCCTCCTGAAGCAGATGGAAACAAATAGAGAGACCCACAGCCAGACATTATGCAGAATGAGAGACCTTGGAATATCTAACCATAAATGGGATGTCTCCATCAAATCTCTCTCCTGGGGACTCAAGGAAGCCTGTGGAAAGAGAGGGGGTAAGAGTATATGAGCCAGAGGGGATGGAGGACACCAAGAAAGCTGGGCCTCTAAATCACCATGAGTAAAGCTCATATGGGTTCAAAGAGACTGACGCTGCAGTGGCATCCACTAAGTCTGCCCCAGCTCCTCTGTTGATGTGTTATGGCTTCGAGTCTAGTGTTTTTATGGGATTCCTGAGTGTGTGAACAAGTGGGTTTCTCTTTCGTGTGCCTTTTCTTCTGTTTTGTTGTGTTTTTTTCCAATTCCAATGTGTTAGTTTTTGTTTTATTTTATTATATCTTATTTTATTTTACTATTACCCCTTAGAAGCCTGTTTCTTTTTAAGTAAAAGACAGAAAGGGAGTAAATCCAGAATAGGAGGAGGACAGAGCAGAATGAAAGAAGTAGAGGGGGGAGGCTGTTAAAGGGATTTATTATAGAGAAAAAAAATCTATGTTCAATAAAATGTAGGGAGGAGACAGGGGACCACTGTGTGCCATGCTGGGCCCTCTGGCTGCCATGCTGGGCCCTCTGACTGTAGGTCTATGAGTAGCTTTCAGAGAATGTACACTTGCTAAGTAAGCACGCCTGCTGAGCTACACCCTGTCCAGATGCCAGAGCCTTTCCTTTTACTTGTGAAAAACAATGAAGTCTCAGAACTAGAAGGGACCTTCAAAAGCACCTTACAGAGCCCAGTCCCCCTGTTCAGTTTCAGTCTCCTATTCACAGCAGTAGATACTTGACCTAGGAATTCTAATGGTTCATCAAGGTGAGCTGAGAACCCTACCTGACATGAGACACTATATGTAACCCCAGACTGTGAGGCATAGTTAAATCAATGGCTACAGTTACTTCGCATGCAATTTCATAGCTCATATGCTTAGAACCCTGCTCAACAAATTAAGGCATTTAGACACAAACTTACACTCTTACCTTTTCTCTAAATCTCTTGAAAACGAATTTTCTCTACTACCCAGGACTGGTTTGATGATCAAAAGTGAATATCATTGCAGACTTAGATAAATTAAAGAAGTCACAATTGTGCTCATTAAGCAAAACAAAACATAAAATGTATTTGTTGCTTATTATAAGTACTTTGATGAGATAAGTTCTAAACCAGTATATTTTATATTCATTAATTGCATGCATATCTCTTATTAAGCCTTGTAGCTATTCTATAAAGTAGATACTATTATTTTTATTTTAATCATAAGAGAGCTGATGCCTGTTCAAGGTCAGAGAGCCAGTAAATGACTGTGCTAGGCGTCTGATCTTAGTCTGACTCCAAGGGCATTACACAGCAATTAATGACATTAGACCATGATTTAGGCTAAGGTTCCTAAAATTCTGAATTAAATATTAATTAAAGCCATGAACTTTATCCTGTATAATTGCACGTATGTAAAACTTTTCATGTGGCTTTAGAAGGCCCAGGGACCCTCCAGCAAGGGCTTCCAAGGTTATTATCCCCAATGAGAATCCATACTTTAGATGTAGCCTGGTCATAGAGACTGGTCAATAGCTGCAGGTAAATATTCACTATGTGGTGCTGGGGTGTTACCTTTACCACTGTGAGTTAAGTACAAAGGATCAATCTAATCTGATAGATTTGACACACATGTCCCATTGGATTTAACTTCGTGTAGCAACAGGAATTCAAGCTATTCCTCACGGAGATACTGAGCTACTCCTTTTGATTGGGTAGAGACATTGGGGTTTTTGTTTGCTTTCTTGTTGTTTGGGGTGGGTCTTTTTGTTTGTTTGTTTGTTTGTTTTGGGGGGTGGTTGCCTGGTTCATTGGTTTTTGAACTTCCTCTTATTTGGAAATTGTATAGTAGGACTCATAGTTGCTTATAAGGATGAGAAAAATAATCCAAGTTTTAAATATAAGGCCTTTGAGATCGTCTAAGATTGCAACCTTCTCACTCACGGTGAACAAGAGGATGCAGAAAAGTTTCTGCAATGAAGCCAATGATGTCCAGGCCAGGCCTGAGGATGCCACTAGGTCCGTGTGTGCTTTTCTTACCCCACTGGACTTGACCTGGTCACCAGCTGGCATATCCAAACTACCAGCTGTACGTCTTGACTTCATTCCTGTCCACAGGACTTTTCTAGCTCATTTGGAAATAAAACAGTAATGAGAGACCTAACACAGATATTCCTGTGTGCTGTAAAGGGTCAGAGAGGAGTTATCCTCCTACATCTGCATTCGAGAACAGAGCACGGAAACCAGAGTTGTGCTATCTCAGAGAGATGGGAATGGTTGCTTGTTGGACAGAACTGTAGTTTCATGAATGTAATATCTAAAGTGAGGGATAAACTTATAAGTTTGTCCTTTATCTACCAGCATGCATCCAGTGTATCAGATCCTGTGCTTGGCACTTGTAGCACAGACACGTGTACCCTATCCCTTGTCCTTACAAAAATCTCAGTAACTGGAAGAATTGGCCAAAAAAACAAAAACAAAAACAAAAAACAAACAAACAAAAAAAAAAAACCCTCAGGCAGTAGCCTCTGCATAGACGTGGAGCCTCCTCCTCAAAACAATGGCTTCTGATGTCTCAGGAGGTTTTCCCCACAGAGGAAAATATCTTAAGTTTGTATTAGCAGAACATTGGCCAGATGTAGTTTTCTCTTCAAACAAGATTCTTCTCCCACTAGTAGTCAAGGATTGTAACCAGACTAATTAAGAAATAGGAGCCTGTTTTCTTTCATGAGGTCAGTAATTACTAGCCCTGGCTTGTCAAGGGTATCCAGTTATCCAACTGGATCAAAAAGAAAAAAAAAACAAAGAAGTCCAAAATAAACTCAATCCTTAACAACCCATAATTTATAAGCAAAATTATGATAAAATCCTAAATACCATTGTGTCACTTCAGTGGTGTGGACAAAGCCAACCCCAAGAAGACGCCAAAGCCCCAGGAAGCTGGGAATCTCCCATTAGATTAGCAAGAATACACAGCAAAGGTCGTTCTTAGTAAATCATGGTTCTCTAGACTAGCTAATAATTCATCATTTTTGCCCTCACTGTAAAATGATTTTATACTAAGCTGTACAGTGATAATGACATTTCTGGACCTTGAGGGGTTTATGACATTTTAGATTGCAAAGAACTTTTTTAAGAGAAAGAGACCAGGGAGTAGGGGATGGTATTGATATGAACTAGCGAATGCAGGAGGTGCTTGGTTGGTTGGTTGGTTGGTAGGTTTTGTTTGGTTGGTTTATTTTATTTATTTATTTGTTTATTTATTTATTTATTGAAGACATGGGTATGCACTAGAACACAAATTGCATGGTTGAAAGCAGCCAAAAACATTGATGGCTTTATTGAATTAAATAAATGATTATACAGGTATTTTAGTCAGATGGCATTTCGTCATCAAATACGGTAAATACAGTCATTTCCCATAAGACTGTTCTCTCGAGCCAAGGGTTTAAAAAAGAAAATAAAACATGCCCCGTTTCTACACATGGCTTTGTACTAAACATTTATTTATTACACTAGAGAGAGGAAAAAGGCCTACCAGCCAGACATGGTAACCGGAAAAGCATGTCATTTCACCAGATCATCCTGGGACATCTCTACTCTTCCTCCTTTCCTAATGATGTTTGACAAGTGGAGATGAATTTTTATAATCCAAGTGTCTTCTGTGCCACTCAGTGGGATAGTACTGTAAAGTCTCTCCTCTGGTACTCGGGGTACTGCAACACCCGTGCTGTGAGCAGCTGCAAGCAGGTTTTTTTTTTTTTCTTTTTAAGACTGTATGAAGCTACGGTTAAATTCTAATTTTCTAAAATAGGTGTGAGGCTAGGGAGAGCCAAGATTAGGTGCACTTTTCTTGGTCGAAATCAGGCTACAAATTGTACATTGTGCTTGTAAAGATGATTAAGGCCGCCCAGCCGCACTCTAGCATTTGAGCTGATTAATTGGAGCATGCAGATTTGTGTTAAAACATATGTTGGAATTGGGGGAGACTATTTTCTTTTTACTTCTATTTAAAAGGTTGTTTTTTCTTTTAAAGCAAGTTCCTATGTGTAATTTTCACATTTCTAATTCTCTCCTAAAAGTCTGAGATAAATTCAAATAGGCGAGGGGACTAATATGGAAGGACTTTGTCACCAGGAGAATGTGTCTTTCTCCCAGTTGGTGACAGCCTTTTTCATTTACTAAGCCCCACAGTGTTCATTATTTTTAAATGATTGCATGACGAAATCAGCAGCACTGGTTTAAACAGGGCGTATGCCCAGCAGCCAGAGTGGCGGCTCCTGAGCCACAGTGGGTGCACGTGAATGTACAGTGAGCACTTGGGAAATGTAAGGTGGGATTTGTAAATGGATTCCAAATAGCTCTCATGCGGGTATAGGAAAGATTTCTGATAAACTATGCAAAGTGCCTGCCGGAGTGTTGTGGGCTCCCTGGATAGTAGGGAGGCACAGCCAGCTCCTCCAAGTGAAGACGTCACCGGTGGCTACATGGGTGGGTGGTGGTCAGCAGTGGCAACTAGACACTCAAGTCAGTAAGAAGAAGAAAAAAAGACACTGAAATCCAGCAAAAGGCATTTGAAACAGTTGTAAAATACTTTACCTGAGAGCTAGAATGCCGTTTGCACAGAACATATGTAAAACGCTTAATGAATCTTTGTGTCCTTGTTTACTTAAGAATTTGTGTGCTCAAAATTTTCCCATTGCCCTTGTTAAACTTGCTTTACAGCAAGGAAGAACAATTGATCTCATTCGGAGAATAAACTCTCCATCCCTTCACATAGATTTCTGTGTTGGGATATAGGTAGATTTTATCTTAAGTAATGCATAAACGTTGAATTATCTCATCTCACCTCTCCTTTTGGCTCTGCTTGGTAAATAAATCCCCCCTGCTCTTAGTTTCTCCTTGTACTTGGTGTCTGTTCTCCTCTTTGCTACGTTCACCTTCAGTTCGGTGAACGTAACTGATGTATATAGGGAATCTTGCTGAAATAGGTGCCACTGCCCTGTGGGCATCACTTTCAAGAAAAATCCCCTGCTGATTTCATCTGTCTGTGTGTGTGTGTGTGTGTGTGTGTGTGTGTGTGTGTGTGTGTCTGTGTCTGTGTCTGTGTCTGTGTGTGTATGTGTCTGTGTGTGTCTGTGTGTCTCTGTGTCTGTGTGTCTCTGTGTCTGTGTCTGTGTGTATGTGTGTGTGTCTGTGTGTGTCTGTGTGTGTATATGTGTGTGTGTCTGTGTGTGTCTCTGTGTCTGTGTATAACGAATATGTGACTCTCTGCCCAAGTAAAATTGCCAAGTTCTGTTAACTCACGTAGTACCTCTATGTGGCCACAAGGCAAGGCCTGTCTTTCTGAAAGAGCTGAGGGGCTGATTTCAGGCGCCAGGCAGGCTGCCTCTGTGAAGTTTTAGTTTGCTTGTGCAGATTCAATTCCATGGGTCTTATTTCTGTACATTTCTGATAATGGGGTGAATGATTAACACTTATTATTAGAGGCTATTAAGTCAGCTGGAGAAAATACCCACAGATTAATCACAAACCCTTGGGTTCCCCCTGTAGTAAAATTATATAGCAATGGGTCAGGAAGGGCCCTGAGCAGTAGTGACAACAAATTTCCGAAGTCTATTTGATGCTCTCCTGGTTTTGTTTTTTGAGACTGGGTCTCACTGTGTTGCCCTAGATGGTCTGAAACACAGAATTCTCCTTTCAAATCCTGAATTACAAGCATGCACTACCATATCCAACTGACCCGTCCAGTTCCCCTGAGGTTGGACAATCTACACACTTGGAGCCACCAAGCATCAGTTTTTCATCTGAAACACAGATATGCATTCCATTCCAGCTCACTGACATTCAAGGAGCATGTGACTTAGTAACCAAGGGATCTGGGGAGCCATGTGTCAAAGCCCAGGCAAGACCAGGTACACAGCCTCTATAAATACAAGTTACACAGGTACATACAATCATATCTTTGCCACGGTGCAAGGAAGAGCCTCTGGTCACAGTCAGGGCTGCCAATTGGTCTTGGGGCTTTTCTCCACATCACAACTTGAAAACTAGCTCTCTGGTGACCCGTGGAAATATTGTTTCTGTTGCCCTGTGCAGATAACTAATTGGAAGCTAAGGACCGCTCCAGAGCTCGAATACTTTCTTGTAGAATGAACTGGTAGTGGAGCCATAATTCTTGAGCCCAAGATTTATTGTAAGTGAGAAACCGCTGGCCCAAAGTTGAATTTACCTCACTATTTGTTACAACCTGTTAGTTTGACACCACTATACCAAAAGACAGCCAAAGCCACACAGCTCACAGAGGTAGCCAGACATTTTCAGAGTCATGGTCAGTGGTTCAGAAGTCCTCCCTTACTAAATTAAGATCCATATGTAACGGCAACTACAAGGAAATAGAAGCCATCTGATTTAAAATCAATCTTACTAATTTTGACTTTACATACTCTTCCATAGTTAAACATTGTCTGGGTTCAGGAGAAAACAATTAGAACGAGACAAAGGGGAATATTGGAGTAAGCATCCCGCTAATGTGAGTATGGCTGTAAATTAGAGCTCAAAGCACAAAACTGAAATCTGTATTTTAGGATAACTTCTTATTCTGTTAGAATCCTGCTTCTCAGCCCTCTGACTGTATAACATGGTTGCCATAGTAAACTACAGCTGCAAATTGGGTTGCTTCCTAATGTCTTCCTAACTCTGCTCATTAAAAGTATAATTTGGGTTTTTTTCTTAAATAATTGTTTCTGAAATCATGCTAGGTCTGTAAACCATAATCCTTTACTCATTGTCCTCTGTGTTTGTCACATGAATCCCCACCCTGGTAGCACCGGTTCTCTTTACAGAGGTCCCTCGTTCTCACTCTGTGGCTAACACGTCCAGTCGTCTTCAACCCTCTGCTTATGTCTGTGGACACAGCTTCTGTCAAGTCGGCTGAAGATGTCATGTGAGCTCTGAGCCCAGCACAGAACACACCTACTGTAATCTGTTCTGCTCTCTTCTGTTTGGCTTCTCTGACCAGATATCCTCAGAGTCTTTGTCTCCACTCTGTGGGTGTCAGGACCCTCCCCAGCCCCATCTTTGTCTATAATACCTCCTAGTTAACAGACCCAGTAGAAATGTCCTGATCCTTGTCATCCACTGTGGGTGGCACTGTTAATCATGCTTATGACTTCTGAGACCCCTCCCTTTCCTTCTTCCACCCACCAGTATCTCTCTGAGTCATCTTCATGATTCTCCTTCCTTCCTCTGCTGCTTACATTGTAGGCTGGAGCTGGGATCTTGTACTCTTAACCTATACTTTTATTTTTATTAACAAAGATATTACATTTTGAAAAATGAAAAAAAAAAACCCACAGGAAATCCTTTTCTGCTATTCCAGTGCAAATGACCTTTCCTTCCATACTCTTTACCCTTTAACCTTCTAAGAATCTGGGGTGTGGCCTGGTGGTGGTGGTGGCTCACACCTTGAACCCAGTACTTGGGAAGTAGAGGCAAATCTAGGGCCAGCCTGGTCTTCAGAGCTAGTTGTAGAAGAGCCAGGACTATACACAGAAACCCTATCTTGAATAAAAAAAGAAGGAAGTGAAGAAGAAGGAGGAGGAGGAGGAAGAGGGAGAGGAGGAGGAGAATCTGTAATTTAGACAATTATATCGTATCAATTGGATCAGAGGATATTGTATGATGTGTTCTTTCATGTGGCAACTTAATTGAGTTCAAGAGATTGTATGGTGGCAGGAAGCACCGGGCTGCCACGGAATTGGGGTGTGTATGCCCGGCATGGTGAAAACCAGCCAAGAGAGCTGTGAGTGAGGGCAGGGCAGCCTGACAGGGTGCCGTGTTGGAATGGCTCGAGGACAGCAGGTCCGAAAGTACTTGCAGGCAGTGTGGAGCCTCTGAGATAAATTAACGCTAGTTCTAATGGCCTGCTGGAGCCAGAACCATCCTAAGGGAACAACCACGGGTAGGGGTGGAAAGGTTCCACCACCTTTTTTATTTTTATCACAACAGACAATTACTCCTTTTGTCATTGATTTTCCTATACCTGGTCACATCCAGCACTGTCTAAGGATTACAGTGGAGAGGCCTCCAGGTTTGCTGTCTTAACAACTATTAAGTCGAGACACTCGTACCACACATAGCTATAAGTTTGTTCATTTGGAGATGCAATCTGCTCTGCTGCTTAAGGATTCATTCCACTAGTCTCAGAAATGTTCTGGTTTCTTGTTTTGTTTTGTTTTTACCTTCCTTCCCAATATTAGTAATCATAACAAAAAGTGAAGCTCAGGGTACATGTATAGTATTGAAGATCCCGAAAAAGAAATTAAGAAAATATTTGTATGCATGCTTTTTTGACAGAATTATGCAACTTAGAGTTGTAGAGTTGAACTAAGCAGTATGTTTTCCCTTTGCCTGGAAAGGCAAACTCTTGTTCCATAGAAAGAGATAACAATAATAGTAATGATAAATTTAAGTAACAAGTAAATCACATATGATTTTTAAAAAACTACTAAGTAGCCCATCCTCAAGATAAAAATTACTACATCCTTAGATAATTTCAATGCCTGACCAAAATCTACTTTACAGACTTTGAAGATTTGTCTGTGGATGGATACACAGTGAAAGCCAGAGTGTTGGTATCTCAATGGAAAATACCTCCAACCATTTCATAACATATTTATGCTAAATCGCTTAGCAGTCATGTCCAGTCTGTTGCATTTACAGAACCTGAGTAAGAACAGTAGAACTTCAGGTCTCATTCCAGAAACTGAAGTGCAAAATGCAAAGCGTTCACTTTCATTCTGACTCAACTAGAAGACTTGTCAATGTAACAGGGTTTATAGTGTGAAGGTCACACCGCCTTCCAGGTCTCCCCTGGGTCCCTGGGTAAGCAATCAGTGCCCCTATCCTCTTGCCATTGTTTCTAGTCCAGCCTGAGACTCACCCAGCTTCTCTACTTCCTTCATCCTCCCAAAAGACATGTCTGTGTCCTCTAAGAACCTCCGGAATGTACCTTGCAAGTGCAGTTTCCTAGAAGAAAAGAAACTGAGTTTGCAATGATTGATTGAGTGATTTAGCCTGAGTAGGGTAAGAGCCAGCCTTTCCCATGTTCTCCAGAACACAGAGAAAGAAGGGACCACACTGACTTCCTCAATCCCCTTAACGTGACTTTCATTTCCTCTGGGTAACTTACATTATATAGTTTTCCAGAGAAAGGGGCACTTCCCCTGCCCCCATCTCTCTCTCTCTCTTTCTCTCTCTCTCTCTCTCTCTCTCTCTCTCTCTCTCTCTCTCTCTCTCTCTCTCTCTATGTCGCTCTTTGTCTGTCTCTTTCTCTGTCTCTCTCACACACACAAGTGAATTGAGAGTACAAACCATTTTCTTAAACTAATGATGTCTCTAGTCCTTTAACAAATTAATGTAGAAACACTTGAGTGGGCCTAATCAGATTATGATAAGCACTTTGGAAAATCAAGGTAGAACCTGGAAAAATCCATACTCTGAATCTTTAGAGGTTTTTGTTTTGGCTACTGAATTGAAAATTTTGAGAGTGTATCTACTGAAAATGAAGTGGTGTATCTACTGAAAGTGTGGAAACTTTTGCCACTGTAGTATTTTTCAGCTACACGTTTTTCAAAGGTTTGTTTGTAGTTTTAATTACGCGTGTATCTGTGTGTGCCTTGGGGCTGTGCACAGGAGCACAGTGCCAGCGGAGGGCCCCTGATCCTCTGCTGCTGAGTTAACAGGTATTTGTGAGCACCTCAAAGTCAGTACTGGAAACCAAACACAAGCCCACTGCGCTTCTAACCATGGAGCCCTCTCTACGGTCCCATAAACCACTTATCTTTTATTGTTGAATTGATAATATTAACCATATCAAATTAAGTGAAGTTTAATAAAGAAAAACAAGCCCCTTGTGTTATCCAATTCTCAAACCGTAACAGAGTTTAACTATCATACCATGATCACAAAAGGCTTTTCTGTACACTCCATGCCCTTCCTCTTCTTACAAATACCATTTCCATCCTCTCTGAAATGTCAAGGTCCCAGAGTGGCAGCAGCCACCTGAAGAACTGAGAGGCTGCAAAATTGCCATGGGGATGGTTCGTACCTGCCCAAGGCAGATCCATTCTAGAGCCGGTGTCTAATCGTCGGTGACATGAAAGAACTGTCCTCCCAAATGCACCTGTTAGCCTGCTTCAGTCAAACTCATGCTTGGTCCATAAATAAGCCTAAAAGGCATTATGAATGTGTCGGGAGTGCTGGGTGATTGATCTGTGTAGCGTCTATCATGAAAATAGACCAAAGGTACCAGGATTGCTTCCCTGTGGAAATCATGGTGGTAAATTGCCCTTCGTGTCCCTGTTCCAGGCCTTGCTGATCAAATTGTGGATGTAACAACTTCACAGACTGAACTTTCAGTCTCTTGAGGTCTTCAGTGTCTTTCCTCAGTGTGGATATACAACTGTGCCTTGCTCCGCTGTGCAGTCTCATGAATGGGCGGGCTCCCACAGGGATGGCCCTGCTGTCAGCCTTTCCCAGCCCTGACTTCTAAGGCTTGCTACTGTTCAAAAGTCCAGCTGGAAATGCTTTTGTGTTAGCTTGAAAGGAAAGGCAGGAGTGCCAGTGTTGGGACATAACCTGCCATTAAGGTTGAGGTGACAGATTTAAGCTAACCGGGGAAAGTTTCCAATCTCCCTGTGAAAGTTTGCTAGCAAAGTCCTTGGGCAGTTTTTAGCCCACCTAACCTCTCCTGTGTGTGCCACAAGGTTCAAAAACCAACTAGACTACATAGACCAGGTAGGCAGAAGAACCCTGTGTTACTTTTCTATCTGTCCTTCGCTGTTCACAAATATTTAGCCATGTACCACCAAGTCACAGGTAGTGAAGGTGGCAGGGTTCTTCCTTCACAGCGCATGAGATACAGAACCATGAAGCACAGATACACATGTAACTGTAACATATTCTCAACTTGACATCAGCGGGGCAGTCAGCTTCTCATTTGTGTCTGAGTCTCATAGAATCACAAATTCTCAACTCTAAGCCCATATATCCATATAGGTTTTATTATAACATATATCTGCAGTTATTGTCTTCACTGAAAGCTATACAGTAACCTTGGACATTGTTTATGGGAAAGCTTTACATATTACTGTTTATAGAATGCTTTAGACACGCCTGAGGAATCTAAGCTTTTTCATATTTAATATACAGTGAGTTCATCATAACTAGCTGGTCGATCATATTTGCTTCTTATGATCAAAACGCATTGCCTATATGTATGAAATTCTGAAGGAATTAATATAAAATGTTTTTAAAGTAATAATAGATCTATTTTTGTACCAACCCTTTTTATAATGAAAGAGGCTAGAGGAAGTTTCTGCCTTTGGTATTAAATTTTATGCTATTAAGTTTCACAGGTTGGACAAAGACTTGAACTGTGCCAACAACCACACCAAAAGCAAAGGTCTTTTGTAAGCACAAGACACTCACCGGTTACTTCTAGTATCACCCAGACTTGGCCTCAGCCCAGACTGTTAGTTCAAACCCTAAAAATAAACACCTATTAATCAGCGAAAGGCAACATGGGAGGACCAGTCCTCTGACTGAAGGACCTAAGTCTAACCTCGGCCAGTGGCTCATCTGGTCACCTAGGATGAAGCAGTGGACAGCCAGAAACGTCTCTGGGGGAAAAAAGTGTCAAACTTAACTGCACATTTAAAGTAACCCTGTAACTGCTCTCCACATTGACTGTGGCTTTTCACTTGGTGACATCAAAGCACCGCCCAACCCCGCTGCTTTGTGGGCTCCATTCTAGAGCCAGCTGGTGAGGGGAAGCTGCAGGTTCCCTCAGCGTCCAAGGCCAGCTCTGCCTTGTCTGACTTTTAATCAAAAAACAATCAGAAGGGAACTCACGCCTGGAAGTCCTTATCATCATAAAATTCAGCTAATGATTTCTTGTGAAGTTCAGTAAAGTTGCCACGTACCTCACTAAAGGGAACCGTTCCTGTTCACCTTGTGCCCACTGACTTCTCAAAGAATACAAATCAGAGAACTCGGAGCTGTGGGGGAAGTGTTTATATACATGGCTTTGTCTCAGCCGCTCAGGAAAGTTGAGCCTGCAGTATAGTATAGTTTTCAGAATTTTTTTTTTTTGAATGGCAGTTTCTTTTTTTCTGTAAGTGGTGGGAGTGAGGAGGGGACCGTTTGTTTTAGTGTACACATTTCTTTAATGTGTTTACCCCCAAATAAGTGAGCTGCAGTAGATACTTTGGCCCCACACAAAGTAAATATTTAACTCAGGGATTCCACACAGAAATGAGCCTGGAGTATTTAGGTTTTAAGCAAGAGGACTGCCCTTGGGCAGAAAGAGCTGCCAACATTCCTCTTGTAGTTGATACTCTCTTTGGCCCTCAGAACAGCTTCCTCTGAGGTGTTGTTGGTCCTCTGCCCCCATTAGCCCTGCTTCCTCACACCCCACTGGTCCAGCTGTGTTTTCTGAAGGATCACTGTCTTGCTGTGGTGAGAATCTTCTGCAGTCATCCACATCTGTCTCTTCCCTTTCTTATTCCTCCTCACTCTTGACATCAAGAGTTTCCCTGAAGACCACTGCCCCCTCTGCTCAGAGCCCTCTCTGGCCTTCCCAGATAGAGTCCTTCTCCAAGCCATAGCACAGCTGTTTTGAATCTATCTTCTTCTATGCTAGTTTTTGGACCTGCTCATACTGCTGGGAACCCCTGAGAAGGCAGTGTCTCTCCTCATGTCTTGTTTCTACCTGGCAGCTTTCTCTGGATGGCAGAAGACCTAGCTCTCCCCATTTACAGATGAGAAGGAATCTAGCTGCTCACTGCTGGTGGGAGGTGAAACTGTTTCATCTACGCATACCAATCCCTTCCTTGCAATCCTATCTACTTTCTATGTTTGATTTTGAGCATTTCACCTCTGACAGCCTCAGTTTCCCCAGCTGTCACATCAGAAGAATGCACTGTCTGAGAACGGCTATATCACTGTACAGTTTATAGAAATACAGTGAGAGCTATGAAGCACTGTGCCATCACTGCTGAGAAGTGGAGCCAGGTCACTAACATCATCCTGTCCAAACAGGTTCTGTACTCACTGTGGGTCCTGGGACACACCTACTGTAAAATCAGGAGGCGGAGTTCTAGCTCCATATTTCTTTCCTATAATTGTCTGACAGAACAACTTCATTAACCTCGAGGAAACAAAGACAGCTTTAGAAGTCAGTTCTGGCCACCAGGTCTCCTAATACCTTATTCATTCTCTCTCTCTCTCTCTCTCTCTCTCTCTCTCTCTCTCTCTCTCTCCCTCTGTCTCTCTCTCTCTCTGTGTGTCTCTCTCACACGCACGCACACACACACACACACACACACACACATTCACTCCCTCCACACCAAAGGCCAGCTTCAGTCAGGACGGGGCTAACCCCAAACTTCAGCTAGTTCCTCCAGTTATCTGGGGATTTTTGTTATTATTTTTGCTTCCCTTTCTAGAGACGTTATATAATTCTTTTAAAATGGTTACACAAGCCTGAGAGATAGCTCAATCAGTAAAGTGCCTATTCTGCAAGCCCGAGAACCTGAGTTCAGATCCACCACCCACACAAAACCCAGATGCAGCTGTACGTATCTGTAATTCAAGCACTAGGTATTGGAAATGCAAATCTCTGAAGCCCATCAGCCAGCCAGCCTAGTGAAACCAATGAGCTACAGGTTTGTTAAGAAACATCTGGGAATAAAATGGAACAGAGACTGAACAAGTGGCCAGCCAATGACTAGTCCAACCTGGGATCCATCCCCTATCACCAAACCTATCACTATTACTTATGCTATGTTGTGCTCACAGATAGGAGCCTAGCATGGCTGTCCGCTGAGAGGCTGTACCAGCAGCTAGCTGACTGAGATGTAGATACTCACAGTGGGAACTCCTATGAAAGAGTTAGGGGAAGGATTGAAGGAGCTGAAGGGGATAGCAATCCTATCAGAAGAGCAACAGTGTCAACAAACCTGGACCGCTGGGAACTCCCAGAGACTGAGCCAACAACCAAAGAGCATGTATAGCCTGGGCTGAAGCCTACCCCCCTCCCCCGCACGTATGTAGCAGAGGATTGCCTTGTCTGGCCTCAGTGGGAGAGGATGCACCCACTCTAATCCTGTAGAGACTTAATGCTTCAGAGAGGAGGGATACTAAGGGGGGCACCCTCTTAGAGGTAAAGGGGAGGGTATGGGGGAGCATTTGGGATGTAAATAAATAAAAATAATTAATAATAATAATAAAAGTAAAGAAACCCTGTCTGAACTAATAATATAGATATTGATCAATATTGACCTCTGACTTTGACACACACATGTATATACATATGAACACATACATGCACATGCAAAAACCTGTAAAAGATGCTTTTTTATCTATAGCTTTATCGCTATAAGGAGCAATATTAAACATGCCACCATGACTGGCATTAAGTGTATAATTTTAAGCATATTCACAATATTGTACAGCAAATCTCTAGAACTTCTTTATATTGCAAAACCAAAACTGTGGCCTCTCCTGCTCTTGGCATGTACACTTTCTGTGCCTGTGATTTTTTTTGTTTTTTGCACTGAGATCCCTTACATGGCTAAATCATGTCAACAACATACTCAGGACTTCCCACCCTCTCTACGATTGAGCAGTCTTGTGACATGTAACAGGACTTCTTTTTTTTAAGGTTGAATAATTTTCTATTGTTGTGTTCCACACTTTTTCTATCCATTCATCTGTCCATCGGGGCCATTTGAGTCGTTTTGTTCTCTTGTTTTCAAAGGAACATTGAAACCATTCATTATAAAGAATCATTAGGGTTAAGAAGACTTCAAAATAGTGACCACAGGAAACGTAGTTTGGATGGTGCAGTGAAACTGCATGACATCACCCTGAATTTGATTTGTGTAGACCTTCTTTGTGTGTCTTGGGACATAAACCAGAACTGTGTATGGTGGTGCCCAGTCACCAAGAGCAGGAACCTGTAGAGAAAGGACGCTTTCATCCATGGCATCATGGAAGTTTTCTCTCTAGTCTCAGAGTCTCCTGGACACAGGAAGAACCAGTTCTTATTTTCAAAGGCAGGAACAACTAACAGAGCGGCCACCCTACCCCATGGCTCCAGAGCTGAGCAAATGGCCACATAGGACTCACAGCTGCTCAGGATCTTGCAAATGGGTGACAATAGACAAGTACTAGTTAAAGCTAACTTATTCTCATACCTTGAACTCCAGGACACACTGTACCAGTGGGGAAACTAAGACACACACAAAAAAAAATTTTTTTTTAAAAAGGCTATATCAGTAGACCTTTCTTGCATCACATATTGACTGTGAAAGAGTCTTTGTCAAAGCAACTGCATTAAAGGGAAGACCCTTACTTTAAGACTGGAAGGGAGAGAGGTTCCGGAGCCAGGCTTCAAGGATCAGAACATCTGGGAGAATCACATCACAGGAGAGAGGATGATGCCATGATGTGTTCCTTAGGTGAGCGGCACTGTGGGTCAGGTCTGGATTAGCATCTCAGTTGGACAGCATCTTGCTTTATCTCCTTCCATAGGTAATCTTGCTTGTGTTGACTAGTTTTATTTCAGCTTGACAGCTTACAGCCTTTCCAGAAGAAATGACTCCAAAAGGTCAGGCTGTACGCAGACAAGCCTACAGGGCATTTTTTTTTTTTGAATTAGTGATTGATGAGAGGAGAGCCCAGCCCATTATGGTCCTGGATTCTGTAAGAGCAGGCTGATGAGGAGCAAACCAGCAAACCACCCCTCCGTGGCCTCTGCATCAGCTCCTGCCTCCAGGTTCCTGCCCTGTTTGAGTTCCTGTCCTGACTTCCGTCAGTGAAGAAAAGTGATGGGTGAAAGTATAAGCCAAATAAACACCTTCTTCCCCAAGTTGTTTTAGTTATGGTGTTTCACCAAAGCCATAGGCACCCTAACTCGTACACCAGCCTCCCTACCTCTACTTCCTGTTTCCAACCAGCACTTCTACCTGGCAGGCTCATTGCAAGTACTGAGATCACATGTACAACATATTTAACACAGGACCAGGCTCATAGTAAATGGCTAAGCATTAGTAATCCTCTTCTTCATCATAACCAGTTCCTGACAACCTTATGATCCTTGCTCAGCAAATATGGTACTACTACAAATGGTACAGAGATATACGTGCAAGCAAAATGCCCATAAAATAATAAAATTTAAATAGGGCTGCTATTACCAACCCATTGGGATTTTGCTTTAAAAGACATAAAGCAAACAAAGATCTTGACAAGAATTTCTGGGACATATCAAAGATTTGATTAATACCAGTAGGCTCTTAGGATTGAGAGTATGTTTTTATAATTACTGCTAATATCACTTTAGTCAAAGAAACAGTCAAACAAACAGTTTGTATCTTCTACCAGTCTCACAGTTTCTAGCATGCCAGAAAAATGACTGGAGTAAACTCTATCCTGGGTCAACTGCAGGGGCATTATACCGAGTAGAACACTATACTTTGGTTATATTAGAAAGAGAAGCAGTTG
The DNA here is from genome assembly GCF_021556685.1 of Rattus norvegicus. NCBI lineage: Eukaryota > Metazoa > Chordata > Mammalia > Rodentia > Muridae > Rattus > Rattus norvegicus. Next base: position 102,128,073 of record NC_141536.1, read on the forward strand.
GTCCTTGGACTCCTAAAGCCCAGGACTGATGAATTCTGCCCTTCCTATAGGAGCAGCCCTGCCATTAGCCTCCAGTGTCCTCCTGGTCCTGATGGTGCCTGCACCCCATGGGCCTTTTCAGCCCCTCAGCAGTGTCCCTTCACTGGGTAATATCCCTAGCTCATGGCTTCTTTCTATGACCCCAACACTAATTAAGCTAAACCTAACCAGCCTGCACCTTTGCTGACTTAAGTTTTACAGCAATAAAATTGACCTTTCAAGTTCACATTGCCAATTTCCACCTTGCATTCCTTTTTTCTTTTTATTTCTGTTCTGACATTTTATTGCATATGACTGTTTATGGGGGAAGGCAGGTTATGAACACATTGAAAGCCTCATACCAATATATAGAAGCCATATGATTCTTATTTAAAGAGCTCTGTGGGAAACAATGGAAAGATCAACTTGTGTGCCTCTGTGTGTGTGTGTGTGTGTATGTGTGTGTGTATGTGTGTGTGTGTGTGTGTGTAGATAGATAGATAGACAGACAGACAGACAGACAGACAGACTATATTGTTGCTTTGAAAAGTGACACTGAGGCCTGCAGGGCTCTCCTAACTTGTGTGAGTCAGCACTCCAGGATGTATTTATTGTTCAAAGAGGACAAAGCCTGTGTCCCTCCTGTATCTGTTCACTGTAATAGTTTGATATCTCTTCCCTCATCTTAAACACCTTAAGGTATTTGGAAAAAGAAATAAAAATAAAACAGGGGTGGGAACAGTGGCTCTTCATTTTGACTGGTGTTTTTACAACCTTATCATCTAGATAAGAGCTACTGTAAATAAAAGCCTACCTACATTGATTGTATTTAAAAAGAACTAAAAACCACCTGTGTGCAGCAATGGGCTTCAGGGGGTTTGGGAGTGTTTTGGTTTGCTTTGCTTTGCTTCTTAACAACTAATTCCCACAAGCCCTAAGACCAAAAGCCTCCAACAGTAGTCCTTTCAGGAACGAATACTTTTGGTTTCTCCCAGGCCAAAGACCACTCTACAAAGCATAGGGACCTACCAGCATTTACAGCAAGCAGACAAGGTCATCGTAGCCCTATTTCAAGGCTTATTCTCCTGCTCTTAAAAGACAGATTCTCTTCCCTATGTGGCAAACTTACTAACAAAAATGTTGTTAGGGGGTCGACTTGGGGTATGGGTGTGCAGGGTCTTACAACAGAGGTGTGCATTTGCACACTCACACCCAATTAAACAAACATCGACTGAGTCCTGTGTGCCCTGTAATATGAGCAGTCCTCAGACAGCTTATATTCTGAAAGTTCGTGTTTGATAGCTATCAAACATATTTATATGAGGGAGTGAGTGTGTGTGTGTGTGTGTGTGTGTGTGTGTGTGTGTGTGTGTGTGTGTTTGGCTTCTAATTTGTTTTCTCATTTCCAGCATTTTCTTCCATGATGGAAAACGGAACAGTTTTATTGGGGGGGGTGTTGTAGGGGTGGGGAGATGATTTGTTTAGCCAAAGAGATTTTCCTTATCATGAAATACTTGCTGTAAAGAACAGACAATTTAACTATCCATTTAGAGCAAATTGAGATCTTGCATACCTGAAGCCTTGTATCATACTTGCTTAATGATAGATTTATAGGGCAAGTGCACATCAGCCTTAATCCCTTAGTTATTTGACTTTGCCAGGGATGAAGACTCTGATTTTTTTTAAAGCAGACTTTTATATATTCAGAACCTATAAATCTCCTAGTGCCTTGAGATAAATGTCTCACTGAACTCTGAGTTACCCTGTGATCTTTAGCGAACTGAGTCAAAGTAGAAGAAACTCCATATGTCTTATTCCGAACAATAAAAGTCCACATGAGGGGGAAGCAATTGCAGAAGCAGCGTTTGTGTAATAAACTATTTAGTATGCATCTCTAATATCCAAGAAGTTGGACAGAAGTTGGGAAATAACCATAGGACTTACCAGAGTGAATCCGTGAGCAGAGTGGTCGGAACCAGCCTGGCCGCGGGTAGTCAGCCCAGGCTTTGCCAATCCAGTGATCACTATCCATTATGCCTGTCATATCAATTATGAATTCTCTGACACCAAACATTAAATCAGCTGAAATGATGGGTTTGCCTTTGGCGTGTTTCCCTGGGGAAATAACTGAGAAAACATGTAATAATTCACACAACCAATTTTGTAAACCACCCCCAACTTTTGGAAGAAGGCTGGGAATAAATTCTAGGTGGAGAGATGTGATTTGCACCCAAGTGCGCCCGAAGCATGCGCTCATTCTCAGTGCTTTGGCGCTCTCAATGTGGAGGTGACCTTGGCCCAGTGTGAATTTCAAAGGTTTCCTTCTCTCCTTGCCACACTGCGGCTGTGTCATCTTCCCATCCACAGATGTGTACTGCCTCTCGCCCCTGGGATCCTTGTTTGAAATGCACCTGCCTACACTTTCACCAGCCTTAATCATCTCAGAAGATCCTGTCCCAACGGTTCCTGTGTCTTCTTGGGAACCCTGACGCCCCTCTTCATTCTCTCCAGCCCTAATGGGAGTACTGTGGGAAATTTAAAGGGATCAAGAGATGAATAAATACAACAGCAATGAAAACTCATCTTTTCTAGGGAGACTTGCCAAATAACACATCATTGATACAGTTATTCTCCTGTGGAACCTTTTGTGTTGGGTTTATTTAATAAAGTACATGTCCATTTAAATGGAGATAGATTTGCTTCACCATCGTTATTAATGTGTATGCCACGTAAAGAGAGCCTTTCTTTCCTCTCCTGTTGCTTGCTCTACTGTCGAATATTCGAGCATACATGTAGGTTCCTGTCAGCTCAGTTCAGAGGAGCTGACCCAGGCCAGAAGTAAACATCCATCCAAGAAAACAGCAAATAAATACCTTCTCCTTTTGCTCTCTTCCTCTTCTGAAGAAAAAAAAACTAATTCAGTAGAAAGACCTCAAGTATGGCATCTAAGAATGCCCAACATAGTACAAAGAAACATAGTACACTTTTCCAAGGTAATCTGATGTGGACTTGGAAACATGGAAGAGAATCTCCATGCAAAGGTCTCTCTTTATTTTCTGTGTAGCATGAAATCCTGAAGTGAATCAGCATGTTATTTACTTTTTATTTTTAATTATATAGAAAATTCCTTGCTTAAAAAAGATGAGGTTGTCACTTTTTCTTGTTTTTAGTGAAGGAAATTTAGGTTTACTTTGGTTTGGTTTTAGGATGTTTTCTTGTTGTCATCCTGGGTTTTGTTTGTTTGTTTTTTTGTTTTTGAGGTAAATGTTACATAGCCCAAGCCACCCCTGAATGTGTTGTGTATGGAAGGCTGGTCTGAAGCCCATGTTCCTCTTCCCACCTCCCCTGTGCTGCGGTTCCTGGTGTTCACTATTAGGCCTAGCTTGAAGTTGTATTTTTAAATTCCGTGACTAGGGTTCTCTTTCTTCAGTTATTTCAATTTACAATCATGATCCTGCCAAGCCAAAAAAAAGAAAAAGAAAAAAAAGGTAAATGAGCCAAGTTATTGTATTTTTATTTCATTCCTAGATGCTGTGAAAAGGGATATTTGCATTGTGTTTTAAATTGACCATAGTGCCAGACTTTATTATGTTATATTACATGATCGCTAATCTGTTATCACTGTACACATATTTACACACAGGCCTAAGGACACATACTTTCCACATAAACACGTGCAGGCATGTTTCACTTGGACTGAAAAGTTATTTACAACTCTGTCTGGAGATACATACAACAGTGATTAACAAGTGCACAGCCAATCTACAACATGCAGATTAAAAACTAAATAAACGGCATAAGAGTTTATTTTAAAACAATTACAAGATGTTTTATATTTCTCCTTCATCTTGAACTATGTGTTTGAAAACTGTGTCTTCATAAGAACCACATGCAGGTCTCTTGGACTGAGAAACAGGCCGTGTCCAACAACCACATGTCTGCACACATCCTCAGAAGATAGATAGACCCCACACAGCCACTCAGAAGGAGAAAGAAAAATGTGGATCTGCATACGTATCATGTGTATGATCCTCGGAATTCTACTTTTTCTAATTTTTTTCCATTTCCTAAAGAAGATTTCCTTTCTTATTGACTATGATTTGAAATCAAAGATTTGGGCTGGGAACAGAGATTTTTATCAATACAAGTTGTTTTTGTTGTTTGATGAAGATTCTCATGAAAAGAAACTTTACAAGTCAATCAGTCATACCGTTGTTGTCACCCTGCAACTGAAGCTTAATTGAAATACACAGTGTCACACACACACACACACACACACACACACACACACACGTGCACGCATATTCATGTATACATAAATATGTGAATCTTTTTCTCATAGAGCTGAAAACATAAATATACCAATTTAATGACACAGGCATGATATATCTCTATAATAGAGAGAGAGAGAGAGAGAGAGAGAGAGAGAGAGAGAGAGAGAGAGAGTTCACAATACCAACCCTATTCAACAAACCTGAACCTTCTCTGGAAGGGGGAAAACTGAACCCTTAGCCTTTTTCTTCCTGGGCCTCTTGTAACTTCCTCCAGTCATATGCACACGCTGTGGTAGTGCCTTGCTGAGCCCCTTCACAGTGGAAGCATCTCTCTTCTCTGGACTGGATGCAGTGGTCTCTCCATAACTTACTTCCTCCTGATCAACAAGGGCTTTAAACACCCTTCCTCAAATGCAACATTTTCTTTTTCTTTTCTAACCAGAGTTATGGGTTGCTTATCCATGTACTTCCTGAATGAAGTTATTCAAATCTAACTGAGTAGCTAGGTAAATGTCAGGTAAACCTATTGAAGAGCGATCCCTCTCAGACAGGTGAGCTCCTAGGCCCTGTACCCACTCTGCTTTTTTATCTTTTCCAGGTATCATAAATATTTTTCAAAGTTGAATCTCTGTTAAAAATTCCTGAGTAAACACAAGGGGTAATGAAAGACAGTCAGTATGCTCATTGCCAAGAGCAAGCAACGGCGTCAGACTGTTAGCCTGACCCTTTAGTGTCCAAGTTTTTTTCATCGGTTGGATGAAGATGACTGTATAAGTAACTACGCTGTTGCTGTGGCAAAACACCATGGCACATCACCATGGAGTGCCATAGCCACAGGCAGGTGTGGCATCTGGAACAGGCAGTTGAGGGTTTGCATCTTTAATGGCAACCAGAAAGCAGAGAGAACAAACTAGAAGTTATGAGTTCTTTTTCATCTCAAAGCCAGCACCTGGTAAAGTAATTCCTCCAACAAGTCTTTCCCAAACAGCACCACTAGCTGGGAACCGAGTGTGCAAATGCCTGAGACTGGGAGGAACATTTCTCACTCAAAGCACTGCGATGGCCGTGTAGAACTAGTAGGCCTCCCGTTCTCTGTAAACTATTGAAAACCAGCTGAAGAATTCTTGCATTTCAGAAGAGCAGAGAGTCACAACAGGGATACCTTTTCATGCCATGAGTTAGCAAACGGAAGCATGTTCTACCTGAATTGGGGACTCACGTTTTCTGATAGAATGGATTTCTCAGGGAGTTGTAGAAAGTCTTCACCTGAATCACACAATCAGTGGAGATTATCCCATGTTCTATGAAACATTTGCTGTCTGCAACCCCCCAGACCATCTAAGGATAGCCCAGTTTTTCTGGAAAACTAAGACTTTACTCCCTGAAGGACATTTTTTTAAATGTTCTGGCTGACAGTCTTTAAAAATACTTTGCTGCTTTTACTGCCTTTTTAAAAACTGAACAAAATGTCCTCAGCATCTGTTTTTCCTAGACTGTCCCCAGCATCTGCTGAGAGAGACAAAGTCTGTTTGCTCCAACACAGAGCGACCATGGACTGTTGCTGCTGTGGCTTTTCCTGTCTCTCCCCCAGTCGCCAGTCGTTGATTTCAGCCAACTGGGTGTCCCACCTTAACCTGCCTCTCACACTTTTTGGCCCCAACCCAGACTTCTCATTTGCAGCTTTAGAAGTTCTCTATAACCAAGTGTAACAGCAAATCCACAGAATCAGGAACCAAAAAAAAAAAAAAAAAAAAAAAAAAAACAGAAAAATCTTCTGTGTGTAACACCAGCTTCTCAGACACACAGCAAGCATGGGACTGGTGCACAGCCAAGAAGCTCTGACAGCAGGAGACACGGAGTTGCTCAGTAACAGGGGCTTGCCTGGATGTGTATAGTTGGTGCTTACTGATAATCTCCTTCTGTATGGATCCAAGGTTCATCTGTGACTGGAAAAGCCAATCTGTACCAACCAGGACCCTCAGTGCTGCATATGTGAAGGATGAAAGTTGATTATACTCACCCTCGAATCTATAGTGAATATTTGTGTTAGCTATCCATTGCTGTATAGCAATTGTCTATGAAACTGTGGCCTAAAATAACACACATTTTCACAGTCTCACTGAATTAGCAATAGACGTACAGCACGGCTCTAGACATCATACTTCCTGGCCCCCAACAGCCCTCTGTTTCAATCTCTTCCAGCCTGGAGTAGTGCAGTGTTGGTCTCGTATAAAGAGACTAAGGGTTCCTCTTTCTCCATTTCCTAAGTGGCTGAGACCATGCTCAGTTCCTCTTCACTGCATGAGTAGCTCCCGCATAGCAGTTGACTTCAACACATAAGCAAAAGAAGCCTTCACCAAAATGGAGACCACAGCCTGTGTAACTTAATCTTAGAAGTGACATCCTATCACTTTCCTTGCTGGTGAAAACAAATCCTCTATCCATCTAATATTTACATCATGGTCTCATGGTTTGAATGAGAATGTTCCCTATAGATTCATGTATTTGAACACTAATCCCCAGTTGTTGGCACTGTTTGAGGCCATTTGGCAGAGGTGTTGCCTTGCTGGAAAATGTCACTAAGGATAGGCTTTGAGAGTTTAAAGAGTGTTCTAGTTTACTCTCTGCTTCATGCTTGTGTTTAAAGGTGTGAGCTCTGGGCATCCTGTTCCACCTACCACCCCTGCAACTGTCATACCTCCCCGCCATGATAAACACTTGGCCCTCTGGAACCATAAACCCAAGTAAATTCCTCCTTCTATAAATTGCCGGGCCGTGGTGCTTTCTCACAGCAACAGAAAAGTAAGTGATTGAAGCACTGGTTGTACAAAGGCCTGAATTTCAACAGGCAGGAGGCACAGCAGGCATTGCTGACGTCTACCTACAATGCCCTCTCTCTTCAGCTCCCTGAGAACTCCAGCTCCACCTTCACCGGTGGCTCCGTTCTCCCTGTCCATGACATTGGTGAGCCTTCTCTCAGTAGAGGGAGTTCTGAATGGGGTCTGATGCAGTTGCTAAATGTCTTTCCTTTCAGCTCACTCTTGCTGTGAAGGCAAACCATATGTGCAGGGACAGGTTAGTTACAAGTTTGCTAAGTATTTTCACACATCTTCAATGTGACTAAGTGTTACCCATATCACAGAACTCGCTCTGTGGATGCTGTTCACCTGTGCACAACACATCCAGCAACAGAAAGAAACAGAAGCAATTAGAACAGTTACGAAGCTCTTCTTCAAAACAAACAAAAACAATCTTTGCACCCCATAGGATAACAGCTGTGCTTTTCAATCCCATCGACTTATAAGAAACAAAGTGACTGAAATCTCCTGTGAATTCTGTTATCAACATTTTAAAAATAAGACAAGATAGATTTCTCCCTCTGCAACTGAGCACAGTGCTTGGTGTATACCCACAGTGTCCCCACAGCCCCTCAAGTCCCTCTGTCCAGATTACAGCCCAGAGTGGGGGTCAAGCATTCGGACAGCCACAGGATGATGGAAAGAATCAACCAGGCAGGACAAGACCACGCACAGTGTTATCTTCCATTCGTGTTGATGCACAAAATTCCTGAGGGCTATGTTGTCCTCCCACACGTTCAGTGAAGAGGTATGTGTGAAGAAAGTAGTCTCTCTAGAGTGAAACTCCATGATGATCAGGGCATGGCACAGAGCATTGGCATCCTGGAGTCACAGAGAGCAGTGGAGGCCAGGGGCAGTCTGAGGACATTAGTTATATCTGAGTGGTGGTGACTGAGCTCCCTGTGGTTGTAGCTAGACCAGTTTCTCAAAAGAAAGGGATTGGGAGGGTTTGTGTACAAATTCATAGTTTGTATATATTAGTTCATTTACCTTTATTGAGACATGATCTCATGTAGCCCAAGCTGGCTTCAAACCCATTGTACAGTCAATGGTGACTTTCAACTTCTGGACTTCCTGCCCTCACCTCTTAAGTACTGGGATTATAGGCATATGTCACTAGACCTTGTTTATATGGTGCAGGTAATCAAACTCTGATCCTCATGACTGCCAAGCCAAGACTCTGCTAAACTATAGCCCCAGCCTTTCAAGCATCTTAATTAATGAAAGCCAAGCCCTGATTAGTAGATCCTTTCACAGTGGTTTGTAAGGCAACTCCCTTTGTATTTTCAGATGTTTCAACTATGGGGTGGGAATGGGGGTATTACATAAAAATCAGAGTCTTGGGCATCTTAAAAATTGCCCTGATTCTGCACTTCAGAGACATCAGAGATCAGAGTGGTGGTACATACATGTAATCTTAACACTTAGGTGGTGGAGGCAAAAGCATCAAGAGGCCAAGGTCATTTTTAGCTACGTGGCAAGTTCAAGGCCAGCCTGAGCTACATGAGAAGAGAGAGAGGGAGAGAGGGCAGGAGGGGGGAAGAGGAGAGGAGAGGAGAGGAGAGGAGAGGAGAGGAGAGGAGAGGAGAGGGGAGGGGAGGGGAGGGGAAGAGGAGAGGAGAAGAGAGGAGAAGAGAAGACAAGAGAAGACAAGAGAAGACAAGAGAAGACAAGAGAAGACAAGAGACAACACGAATAAACTCCCCAAGAGCCCTCTTGAAATTGGTGTGCTAAGAGCATGTTGCTATGCTTTTCTAGGTCAGGCATGCTCTGATATCCTGGCAGTTCCCCAGTTAGCCTAGGATTTCCCTCTAAGTCAGTTCCAACTGGGAACTGGCAGCTGCTCTCTGTAAACATGGCCCCAGGACTGTCCAAAGCATTTTGGTAGAGTCTAGTTAGCACCAAGTCACTTCCCCCTTTTCTGGTTCAATTCTGCTCCTCTCTCCCTATTCAGTTAAATGGATCACTCCACATGCCACTGTACTGTCACAGACAGCCCGGTACTAAGTTTTTAAGACCTTTGCCTTAGTTTCTTCTTTTGTAGAACAGGGAATGTACTTGAGACTAGTTCATGATGTTGTCACAAGAATTAGGTGAGCTCATATGTTGAAAGTGTTCAGACGTATCTGCGGCACCTGGAATTGTTATGGAAGTATTAAAGCAGTGTGAGTACCAAGTACATGGGACCTGAGGTCTTTCTAATTTGGCTTTCTTTAGGAATTCTGAACATTTACACTGTATAGTGAGATATCTTCTGAGATGGGACAAGGTCTCAAAACAACATTCATGTATGTTTCTATGTACTTTATACACAGAGGCTGAAGGTAATTTTAAACCATATTTCCAGTGCTTCTTCTCTTACTACAACCCACACCCCAAGGTCACCTGTGGAATTTTCTACCGTGGAGTCATGTCAATACCTAGTTCAGAAGAGGTGTTGATGTACCTACCTGTTGTCACTGTGATCCGTACATACGTCATCATTGTATTCGCTCCAGGTCATTCTGAATGACTATGTTGATTTCACCAGCACTGCTGTCTCTAGACCACCACTAATGCAGCGGACAGTACTAAGCCAGCCGCCAGGACCTCTGTTGTTAACCTCATCCTCCATCTTGTCCCAGAGACTATCTGCCATGAGCTAGGCACTGTCTTGTATCCCTGAGGAGGTGAATGGAAGTAATATGTGCTCTCTGCCCTCATCTGGCTCCCAGAATAAAAAGAAATGAAGTGATGAAGTACAACACACAAACGACACCCAGTGTTAGTTCCACTGTCTCCTCCTCAATGTCTCTAAGTACCCTAAAGTGGCAGGAAGCCAGAAAAATGCTTAACGCCTTTGTAAAGTTGACATTATTTCATCCCTTCAAGCTCTTGACCTTCCCCATCTTTCTCAAGAGCTATTTGTTAAATTTAACAAGTTGGTGGTTTTTATTCATAAACAGATTACTTGTTCAGTAGTGACTCTCATCCTAGTATCTGTACCTCAAGGAAATATAAAGTGCACTGAGGAGACTAGCAATTGTCAAATCATAGTGACCCATGAGAAGGGTCAGACACCATTCATGTGTTCACATGCTAAGTGCCTCCGAGCAGTGGGAGGTCCAGCACCATAGTGAGCATCCTCCAACCAGGCTCTAGGACATGGTCTCACACATTAGCTCAGGCTAGCTCTATGTGGTCAGCTCCTCCATAAACAATAAACTGCCCAAAGTCTGTCTTGCCAGCATCTGATAATCCCAGGACCCTGAGCTGCTAATCTTCTCTGAGATTTCAGAGAAGCACAAGAGAGCAGAGCCAGATGCTCTTCTGTCAGTATAGTTCCAAACCTGTCACCTTCTAGAAATCCATAGTATCTTTGTCATTTATGAACCGTGTACTGTAAAAGCCCTAGCAGTCTGTATATACAAGAAGTTGTGCTGGTTCATTTTTACTTAATCAGATGAAGTTTTTTCATTACAGTGTTTGGGCTCATGCGAGCACTGGTGTTTTCTAACTCCCACCAGAACCGTAAAGATAGAGACGGTAGAGTCCTGGTGGTTGTGTGAATGCATCCAGGCTGCTGTCTTTTGGGCATCCTGGTCCTGAACCATCACTTGAAATACTCAGGTTCACGGTCCTGCCAAAACCTCTGTGCTTGCCAGATTTCAGCTGTTGCCTCGTGGGTGAAACAAGCCGTTTTCTTGAGCATGGAGGTGTTCCCCAGCCTGGCCTCTCAGACTAGAAAGGGCCATTTTCATAAAGAGCTGTCATGCTCCGAGTCCTTTGCCTTGTGATTTAGCTGTTCAGGGGAAGTGCAGGCTGCTGTTGCTTGCCCAGTGCTGGTGATGTGTGTTTTTTGTTTTATTAAATCTTTAAAATACTGGGCTTGCTTTTTACGATGCCCGTATATTCTTTTGTTCTTCCCCATGACTGGCTAGATCACACTTTTGCTCCCTTAGTAAAAATATTAGTGCCTTTCTGAAGAACACTGTGGTCTCCAGAGTGGCTGCCTAATAAAGTGGAGAAATGTATGGAGCTTGCTATCAGATTCATGGAGGCCTTGGTGCCGGTGTATTACAATGGGATGGTTTAGGGCCTGTGCGAGCGAGCGAGGCCCATGGACATGCAGGTCTTTTGTCTGTTACCAGATTTGCCTTGACAACTCTGACATCATTTGGAACAACTCTCAAAACTCTTCATGAAGTTTAGCTACACAATGGCTTATGTTCCCATTGTGACAGAGTGTTGTGTGTGTGGATGTGGATGTGGGTGTAGGTATGCTTGTCATTGCTAAGAAACAATTTGTTAGGTAGAAGCCAGCTCTTGTCTAGGTATCAGCTTGGGTGTTCAAGTCTTGGTGCTCACCCTCAGTTCACAGGGAACCTAATTCTTCTACTTCAAAGAAAGCTTTTCCTTGAAGATGCTGAGGAAGAAAAGAGCATCACCACCCTTCCCTAAACTCTCACAAGGCCCAATCCCTCCTACTCAGAGGAGACTCAAAAAGGTTGAATTAATCTTCACTACAACTAGGCTTACCCACTGATGTGAATCCCCAAGTAAGCCAGCCCATGACATCCAACTGAACTTGTTCACATGCATTACAGTGTCTCTTAGCCCATCCTGTACTGTTAGTTTTGGCAAGTCCGCCACAGCGGATAATAAATCATGGAAGGCAAAAGCTTTTGGCCTAGCTTCGTTCAGCCTGCTGTAATGTTAGAATACAAAAAGCAGTTCTGTTTTTACACATCCTTTCACTAACCCAACATTCATAATTTATGATTTCACTGTAAAATTCCGGCAACACTACACCAAAAGTAGCCCTGCCCTTTAATTAAGTTCTCTCGGCAGAGAAAACGTGAAACTCGTGCGCAAAGGGTCTCTCTGTGCCTGGTGATTGATAGCGATTACTTCTTTATGAACCCTGCCTAAAGGTCTCAACTTCCTGATGGGTGAAGTCGGCTGTAGGGCCACTTCCTAGGTGTGCCTGGCAGGGATCAGTGGCTGCTAACAAAAGCAAAGATAAGCTCACTCTGGGAGCACAATGTAGACATTGAGCTTTTAAGCCTCCCTCTGTCCATCCATAGTGAGATACAAGTCTCTATGACTATCCCTTGTTTCTGTGGACGCTTACCATTCGATCCCATACCACTTCTATGCTTTCAAAGCGATGAAGAGAATGGAGTGTCCAGTAGAGGTCTTTTTGAGACATCCTAGTTTGACACATATTTTGTCTTCCTAAGTTACAAATAATATCAGGAGATATTTCTGGCCACAGTGATACGTGAATTAAACATGATAGCCAGAGAGAACCTCAATCTGTCCCACTGTTCTAAGTTCTTTTGCAGATATTATGAGATAGCATGAGATAGCCCAGATCGGCTTCAGGCTAACAGATCCTCCAGCCTCCACCTGCTGAGGGCTGTTAAAAGTAGACAAGTTTGATTTTTAAGATAGTACCAGGGAATATTAGAAGTCCAGTCTCCCAGAGCCAGGCATTCCCGGCCCATCACGGCTTCTCCTTTACTTGTAGCCTTCCTCAGCTTAGCCGTGATCTCCTCAGCCCACACCTCGTGGCCCTTTATTGAAAGATGCCACAGGTGAACCGAGCTCTGATGGGCTCCTGCGAAGAAAGGAAACAGATCCGTCAAGGTAGCAACAGTTGGATTAAATGAGTGCTTAAGTTTGTACCCAGCTGCCTCCAATCATCGAGCTAGCAGCCAAAGCAAGCCTACCGGTATGGTATCACTCACTTAAACTGTCTTTTATCCATACCTCCAAAATGTCTGTTTTCTGAACTGTATTGCCGTGGGCATGCATGACATTTTCTGTTGTTTTTGCAGGTTCGGACCAGGCTTGGTCATCTATTGGTATGGATTTATCCAGGAACTGGACTGCAACCGGGAAAGGGGCATCCTGCTCAAAGCCTCTTTCCCAACAGACATTGTCACCTTATGCCACAGCACAGCTTGACCCCGAAGGTCCCGGAAGAGAAGCCGGAAGCAATGTTACTTTCCTGCAGTATAAACTGCTGGCAACATCTGCCCTGAACTTCAGCTGAACCCTGCTGCTGCCGTCGCAGCCCTACCTCTCTACACAAACATATCAGAGTTTCTGTTTTCCTTCATCCCTGGGCGATGTGAATAGCCAAGAACTACAGACACAACCCACTCATTATCAGCATTTCTGTCTCTAACAAACAGTTAGTTTATAGATAGTCATAATCCTGCTTCCTTCCGAATGCTTTCTCCTTGTATACTGAACAGAAGAGAAAGTATGGAGACTGAAAGGTATGATTTTTCAGTTCTCCTCCCTATGATCAAATATATTTTCTTCTAAACCTCCATTCATATTCTCTCTCTCTCTCTCTCTCTCTCTCTCTCTCTCTCTCTCTCTCTCTCTCTCTCTCTCCCCCTCTCCCTCTCCCTCTCCCTCTCCCTCTCTCTCTCCCTCTCCTTCTCCCTCTCCCTTCTTCTCTCCTTCTCTTTCTTCTGTCCCCCAGTCTCTGCAAGGGTACACTGGTACTGTGTGTTGCATTACCACCGGGGAAAAACCTAGCACAAACCTAGAGAAGCTGGAGACAGGAAGTCCATAAGTAAGTGTTCCTTCTCACCTGGGGCTCAGCAGAGCCGGACTGGAGCCTTTTCTATGGAGTCTCGTGGCCTCCTGACTTCTGTGGCATTCAGCCAAGGTGCAAAAATCCCCCTTGATGAGAATTTCCTCTTTTCATAAAGTTGATTTGAACACCAAACACTTCACGTTGACCTCACCTTCAAGTATGAGTTGCAGTTGTGTCTGGAAAACCTTGCTCCTTTGGCTTGGGGCTGAGGCAGTGGACTGAACCCCAGGCTCCTCTCTACAGTGGCCGTCTAAACCGGACTGCAGCCAGCACAGTGTTAGCAGCTATTTTTATGAGATTTTTTTAAAGTACATTCATACATACTGCTTTAAGTCTGCATTTTATACTACATAATTGTATAATACTCAAATGATTTAGACATTATAAACAGTCAGCTTTGAATGAATTCAGTGTACCAGAAAAATCCTCATGTGATTTTTAAATAAGCAATATAAAAGAGATTTTGTATTTATTCACTTTAATTTCTTCACTTTTATATACTGTAGACCAGGCTTCAGTGAGAAGCAAAACATCAATAAAATAATTATAAACCTATCTTTTGGGAAATTAAAAACTAATCTGTATCTCCCCAAAAAAATGTATTTTGTAAAAAAAAAAAATGCCCTCATGCTTGTAAAAATGTAGCTTTTATAATGTTGAAGAGTTTTAGAAATAAAATTATGACTCTTGGAAACAAATACCTTAACTCATACACATTGGTCAGTTCCTTTTGTACCTGGTTAGTGAAAAGCTTGGTCTGTTACCTTCCTCCCAAGGGTCACAAGTGTGGCAGGTCCAAGACAGGATTTTAAGCCTTCTCTGAGTGCTGGCGAGAGATTTCAACATTTAAGAGTATGGTGCTTTTGCAGAGGGTCCAGGAAATCTTAGGAAAGAAGGTAGAGTTACGGGTAAGGTGGAGTCAGGCAGACTCCTGTTTCCACCTAGAGTGCAGCATGCAGGTTTGGTGCATGAAATAGAGAGACGATTTGAGACCCACTACATGGACTTTATACACAGTTTAAAGAAAAATATTAAAATCTGGTTTCATGGCATGCCCTAAGCTAGCAGTTTGGTTTGTTTTGGTTTGGGTTTGAGGAGTTAGAAGGGGTGCAGTAAATTACATGTATCTGCACAGATGTTGAAAATCTTTCTAAACCCTTGTCAAAGATTTGCTTGTCTTAACATTAGCCTAATTTATGATGACCATTCACTAATAAATTGTAAACGCCCAAATGGTGCTTTCATTTGCTGTTTACCCTTCTACCTGGAGCCCTGACATAATGTGTTGTGGCAAAGTTTCACTGAGCCCCAACAGAGATACCACCTTGTACCTTGAAGCATTTGGCCCTTCAGAGCAAGAAAGAAACCAACAGTAAACTATGTACTGTAGTAACGTTATGGGTGACTCAAAGACCAGTGTGAACCCCATGTCCCCTGTGTCTGAGATATCGGAGAAGGAGTAACACTCCCAGATGGGAAGCTTAAAACCTCTTTGACTTTTCTTTTGTCTTA
The DNA here is from genome assembly GCF_021556685.1 of Rattus norvegicus. Classification (NCBI taxonomy): domain Eukaryota; kingdom Metazoa; phylum Chordata; class Mammalia; order Rodentia; family Muridae; genus Rattus; species Rattus norvegicus. The sequence continues at coordinate 102,143,333 of NC_141536.1, forward strand.
AAAATGCTTCTCTGAGTGCTGGAGAAAGATTTCAACATTTAAGAGTATGGTGCTTTTGCAGAGGATCCAGGTTCAAACCCAAGCCCCCAGTAGCACCTCCAGGAAACCCATGTCCTCCATGGGCACCACGCATGTACATTGCACACATACATACATACATACATGCAGATATACAGAACACTTATACAGATGTCTTAAAAATGCCTGTTCGGCATCCCTATATGTTGCTCAACTGATTATTTTTATAGCATAGGCAATCCAAGCTTCAGACCTGGATAGCGGTCGTGGGATAGCTTACTTTTATGTCTGTCATCAATAGAGCATCAATGTTTAAGCGAAATCTTTAACATCTTCATGAACCATTTTGCACACTGCGCTGATGAACTGCACCAAGTCAGGATGCAGGAATATGAGTAAAACATAACTAAACAGTGCTCTCTCTGCCCCAGGATTTGCCACACACCTGTACCCACACGCCTCCTAGACCCCTTTGAACAGGGGAGAAGGATTGACTCCGAACAAGGCTGATGCACCTGATGTTCAGGGTGACTGTGTGACTCCTCTCTGTCCTTCTCTCCCCTTCCTAAAGAACCATAAACAATTGAGAATCTTTTCTTTTCCCTTCCAGTAAGGTGTATGTCAACTTTTTTACACATGATAAAGTTCAGAGTTCTGAAGTCCACCGCTCAAGAGGATTCATTTTAAGTATGAGCCCTCATTACCTGCAAGGCTTAACACCACTCTGGAAAAAATGATGAATTATTGGCCTTCAGGGCTTGCATTAGCTCCTGAGAGCCTCCCGGGAGGAGGCTGCTTAGAGCCCTGAGGAGGTAGTCTAAATAGTCCTCTGGCTGGCTACACTAATTAACACCCAGCACCAAAGTGAACAGTTAGTTCACTTGCTCTCCCTGGGGACCTGCACCCATTGTTTACTTTCTACACTGGAACCAAGATACCTGGTGTTTGCTCTTTTGAACCTGTTTCAGGCCTGGAGTTTCAATTAAATGAACTCTAAAGAGCGATGTGTGTTTCTTCTCTCCCTGTTTCTTCTTGGTCATCTTCCCTTTCATTAACCTCAAGTTTCCTTCCACGTGGTTATGCCTTCTACTAGTCTCTTTATTGTTTCTTTGTAGACAATAATCCCAGAAGCAAGATACATCTTCTCTAGATCCTTGGGAGGTCACAACTGACTAATCTCCTCAAGTAAAAGCAAAACTCACGCAGAATGCACGTTACCAGTGCCTATAGGATTCTGTGTGCTTAACGTAGAAATATTTCATATGAGATTTATGCCTGAGGCAAACGTTTTGGCAAAAGGAGCCAACAAAGCTGGTCATGGCAACAAATGTCATTAGTCCCTGCACTCAGGAGACAGGGCCAGTCTGGTTTACATAGACGTTTCCAGGCCAGCCAAGGCTACAATATGAGCCTCTGTCTCAGAGGAGGAAAAAAAAAAATCACAAAAGAAGCCAAGACATGGAAGGTTTTATAGCGTCTTTCAGCCCGCATGATTGTGTTCAGCTGATCATAGTTGTGAATTAGAACAGTAAAATTTCTGTCTGGCTTAGTGAGTCACTCTGCCCCATTATTGTGAGAGCAGCTTGGCATTGTCCAGGACTCTGAGAGGAGACTGCTTCATAGAATAGGTATTTGATGACAAGGATGGGAGGAGACGCTCTCCCTGTGGGCACATTCTTAATTAGGGTTAAAGAACAAAGTAAGAGGGAACTCACCAGACAAACAATGGAAATGCGCCTGCAGTGTCACCAGAAAAGCGCAAGTTGCCCATCTCAACCTGAGTCACTCTTAGGTTAAGGAGGGGTCATGAGCTGAGCCTAATCATCTTACTGACCTTCCTTTCTGAAGAGAACCCAATCTCAAACTGCTTTGTGAAGAGCGTGCCTGATTCTAAAGGTTAAATAAGGAAAGATGGGATTATGAATTAAATAATAGCCAGAAGAGCCTGGGCTCCCTTCGTGTTTTGTGCTTTCCTGCTATTGTTTTGAATATGGCTATGAGACAAAGAGCCGCTTAGGTCAAGCACCATAAATTACAGTTTTCATACAATACTGATCCACGAAAATGATTTCAAAGCTTGATCAAAGTAATTCCAAAGAGCCTTTTAAAACTTCTCTACAATACGCGAGGGACAGGAAATTTTCACGTGATGCCTTGATTCATTTCAGTGAGTGTAGCCGAGTTCAATTTGGGTGCTATGCCTTCTTCATAAAAAAACACAAAACACTGCATACAACTTTTGCTTGGTGCTTCCAGTGTGAGGACAAAGATGGTAGGTTTAATCTAATTACCTACAACTACCAAACGTCCTGAGTCACTTGGAAAGAAATGATACATATTACTGGTTTTCTTTTCTTGACTATAGCTTGCCCATCCTTATGTTCAAAAGATACTTGCTAAGCCGTATTTACCCCCAACACTCAAGATGATAGAACAGGGCTTCCTTTGGTATTTCAATAAGGCAAAAGGTGTGTTTGTTTTTCATTCTCTCTTTAATTTCTCCTGAGCTGCCTCATGTCATAGAAGAGGATGATAAAAACTAAACCAGTACCAGCAAAACAGAGAGAGTCCTCAGCTCCACCACGAGTGCAGTGAAGTAGACCAGAGTGGCCATGTCAGGTGCAACTGCTGAACCATGTTACTCAGTCAGCCCAGCTCCACTCCTTTAAAAGAAGGTCATTTTGAAATGCCAGAATGAAATATAACCATGTAATAACAATTGTGTAATAACAGTTGAAGTTCAGCGCTTAATTGAGGACCAAACATGAAGCCAGTGACCATTAACCTAAAATGGCCATTAATTCTCCTGGAAGCTGCTGCTTTTTAAAGATATTTCTAGAATAACTTAAACTGATCCTTTGTGGTGGTGGTGGGGTGTCTTTAGTCATTTTTCATATCCAATGCAAATCCATTCATTCAGAAATAATTTAATATGTCTGGGTAAGCTTTGTGGTATTTTTTTTATTGAAACTATTTTGGAAGGAATCAAAATCCAGGCAAAACTAACTCTTTACAGAAAACTATAGTTCCTTTTTTGAATAAACTTAAAGGCAAATGCTATTTGTTTTCTTAATAAATATCATATTGGTCACATTATTTTGTGTTTGTTTATTGTAAATTTCCTGTTAGATTATTATCTTTTTGGGGGGAGAAACTATATCTATTTCATTGACTTCTCTACACTCCAGAACTTATTAATATTCCTGGACAGAGAAGCAGATCAGGAACTGTTGAATGAAGAAATGATTGCTAAATTTATATTGAATATGTCCTCACTTTCATTACACAAATAATTGGAGCCATTTCTCTCTTTTTTTTTCTTGATCCTTCTTATAATGCCTAGTACATGTCAAAATGCTTCCTGGTCATGAAAGTGGCTGACTTGTTTTAGAGAAAGCAGCTCTGGTCCTTTGCCTATGAAATCTGACCTTTGAAGAGAAGCTGTCCACACTCCTCAGTGGATGCATCCTTATTAGTCATCAATTCAAGTGTATCATCATTTGAAAGCCAAAGGCACTCTATTTCCTCATGTTCTGGAAACATGCACCATCAGATTTCCAGATTCCATAAGCATCTAGAGAGAGCTGACCCACCGTAAAGGTACCAATGAGACCTGCCCATTTTGATACTCAATATTCATGATGTAGTTCTAGCATTAAGGCTATTTAAGACACAAATACCAGGTCTCCAGTGTGGATTTACAAGTCTTAGAAGTATTGGGGAACTTTTTCAGGGTAATGAAGATATGCAGATGAAAATTTTTTTTAAAAAAACTTGGAAAAATAGTCAAAATGGAAACAGCAGGAGACTTGAAATTTGCACAAGAGACAATCATTACAGCAAGAGATGATGGAGATGTGTGGAGATTTTACTAAAGTATTTAACCAACTGTTTTCAGCAAATAGTTTTGTGTTTGCCTATGCTACTGAAGTTGATGCTGTTGGAATAGATTCCAAGGTCAGGCTTAGCTCTGTCTGGTCACAGGCTTTTGTCCTCAGCATAGGTAATATGTGAATACCTCATATGTTCTTTTCCTGCCCTGGACCACTCATGTCAATTACAAAAGCATCCTAAGCAACTGGTACAGAATTCCTTGGCCTAAGACTAAAGCCAGCAGTGACATTTTCTCACAGTGTTATAACATCAAGTAAAGTTTCTGTTTATAGCTAAATTATGTGAATGAAGTTTACATAATTGGGTCTGAAGAGATGGCTCTGTGATTAAGACCTCTACCCTTGGAGAGGACCCAAGGACAAGTCCCAGCACTCAATTCAACAGCTCACAACTGCCCTGTAACTCCGATGTCAGAGGAGGGAAGGACCTAATGTCTCTGACTTCTGAGGGTACCTACAACATGCACATACAGAGAGAGAGAGAGAGAGAGAGAGAGAGAGAGAGAGAGAGAGGAGAGAGAGAGAGAGAAACTTTAAAACAATGAGAATAAATATTTGATAACATTCAATAAGCCAAATGTATTAATCAAATTGTCATTTTAAAATAAGTTACACAATGTAAGTGCACAAAAATTTAGTAGCAGTAGTAGTAAAGTAGATGCTCATAAATTGTATAATGCTATTGATTAAAAACAGAGTCAATCAGTTTAGTTACTAGAGATCTGCAGTTTGCAGAATATCTTAGATTAGATAGTCTTCAACACTCCCTAGTCTGGGGAATTTATTTCTTTGGTGGGTTGGGGATTGGTTAATTGGGTGGCTAGAACTTTTGTTGTAGTCGTTGCTCTGTTTTATATTTTGAGGCGGACTCTCACTGTGTAGACCATACTAAACTCAAACTCACAGACAGGGTGGGTGGCTCCATCCCTAGGCCAAAGAGACTAAGAAAGACAGCTGAGCTTAGCATGGTGATACACACCTTTAATCCCAGCATTTGGGAGCAGAGGTGGATGGATCTCTGTAAGTTTGAGGCCAGCCTGGTCTACAAAGGAAGTCCAGAACAGCCAGGTCTATTACACAGAGAAACGCTGTCTCAAAAAACAAAAATCAAACAAAGAAAGATAGCTGTGCGTGAGTCAGAGTGAGCCAGTAAGCTACAGTCCTCCATGGCTTCTGCTCCAGTTCCTGCTTGAGTGTCTGTCCTGGCTTCTCTCTGTGATGGACAGTGACCGGAATTCTAAACTGAAATAAAACCCGTTCCTCCCCGCAAGTTGCTTTTGGCTATGGTATTTATCACAGCAACAGAAAAGCAAACTAGAAGAGGCTAATCATCCATGCCTGAGAGTTCCCAATATTTTAAATTATATTTATGGTTTACAAACAAAAATATATTTTTTTTAGTGATCACTCTCTCGAACCTTACTGTTTAAGTCCCGCCCAGATGCAGTAATTTCTAGAGTAGATGGGAGCTGAGATTTTTATATCTATTTTATTTTCACCTTAGTATTCAAAACCTCTTAACGCTGGTAACACCTAGGTTCTTAGCATTGTCATCTAACCTGAGGATAAACCACTGAGAATGACACTTACACAATAAAGATAGTCTTCCTCTGGCCAACTTACGATTGATTTCCTTACACTGGGTGAGGGTGGAGGATCTCCAGGTTGCACTTACCATATTTCCTCACTCTAAAGATAAGATTATATCCCTAGGAATGATCAACCCCCCAATCAACATATAAAGTTCTGGAACTACAGTCAGGAGAGCCTAGGAGGCAAACAGGCTCTGAGGCAGTCCAGAGTCCCTGCCTCCCTACTCAACAGATACCAGGCTCGCTAAAGGCTTCAGACTTCCTCTGCAAACTGCAATGATACCTATCATGCAGGGCTATTCCAGGGATTAAATAAGATTAGTGTTTGATACACCATCAATCACAGCTGCCCTAAAACTGGCATCGTCATATATTATAGCTGTGTTACGTATTATATAACTATTAATAAATTATTGGAACATGGATCTATTTCAGGGCCTGGGGACACAGCTCAGAGGGTAATGTGCTCCCTGCCTAGGCATGAGGACCTGAATTTGGAGCCACAACTCACCAAAGAGCTATTCAGGGCTCCATGTGCTGTAACCCTAGCTTTATTTAGGGAGCGGGGGCCATAACAGGCAGATCCTGAAACTCACTGGCTAGGTACTCTAGCTGAAATACCACACTGTAGGTTTAGTGTGAGACGCCATTTCAGAAAGTAAGGAAGAGAGTGATAAAGACATACAATGTTATCTATAGCCTTAATATGTACACATGCATGAGTGTACCTGTAACACAAAATCATAACACACACACACGCACACGCACACACAGGCAATGGACATTTCATCAATGATATGCACTATTTAAAAATCTGTATTTTCTATGTTGATTTAGAAGACAGTGTGAAGTAGATGGCTTGCCTTGCTCCATATGCTTTTCTGACACCCATTTAGAGCAACCAAAGTTTGCCAGAAGTTGAGAGCAGCAGGGGAAGGTCATCCTTTGAGAGCAGACATGTGTTGACTTCTCTGTTTGCACAGACAGATATCCAGTTTACATTCCTGTGCTCTGCAGAGTGCGGAGACAGCCAGCCTGTGTTTCTTTTGATACAGACAGTAACCTTTGCCATAAATACAACCTCAGCAGCCAGACAGAGCAGGAAGCAGCCAGCACTTACACATCTGATTGACAGCCCAAGTCCTGGTGCACCAGATGCACCCCTAAACATTTGTGGGTTTGTCACCACAAACAGGCTTCTTTAAGGGGACCAAAACACCTTCTCCGGCCACTGTTAATTCAATCAAATAAAAGCATTGATGCTTTCTGAATTTGATCTTTGGGGAAAAAACAAAAAGGCAAAACAGAGGGAAGTGGACAAATTAGTACCTTACTGCTGGATTCTCCCGCTAATGATTATGACACTATTTAGAAGGTTTTAGCTTTTGTGTTAATTTGTTTGTTTGTTCAAAGATGAGACTTTCACTAGCATGCCACTCTCGAACATAAACCTCGTCAGATAATGGGCAAGCTGAACTATTTTTGAACAGTTGAAATAGCACCACTGCTCCCCTCATGAAAAGTGCACTGTGCTGCTAGGCTAAGAACCGCCTTCCTATTGGCTGCTGAAAACAGTAGCACAAACATGGTAAGCTCAGAGTGTGCTCCTCCCACCAAGGACATGAAGAGCAGTGTGCAACTGTCCACTGAGTCAAACAATCCTCCACCAGGAATCTGAGTGCTCTGGTGTTCTGTTCAGAGAGCCCGACAAATCCAGCTTCACATCTTGTAACTTCTAAAGGGGACTGATTTCTCTTCATCCGTTCTAGGCCGTCTGAAAACCCAGAAATATTTTTGAAATATTAAAATGTATAACAAGCAAATCACTTATACTACCCAGACTGGTCTGCAGTCAACCTACAGAGAATTCTCTCTATTGATAGGCATAGCCCATAAAAGAGGGACACAGAAATACCCAGGTAGGAGGTCCCCTGGGTCCTGTGCCACACCTCTAGCTTCAATCACAGGTTAGAAGATAAGTTCCAGATGGCTTTACTGAGGTTTCATTGTGTCCCCAGTGTCCCCTTCCTTACAGGTATGTTCTAGATCTATAAAAAGGATGACATACCAACAATTTCCCAGTGCCCAGGAGACTAAAGCAGAAGGGCTGCAAATTAAGGCTAGCCTGAGCTACACAGTAAGACCTTATCTTAAAAAGAAAAATTTTTGAAATGGAAAATGGCTTATTTAAAAAAAACTCTTTTTTTACTTTTACTCACACAAAGTGAAGTTGAGTAGAACAGTCCTTGGGAATTACTTTGCAATGGACCCATTTCACACAGTAGACTGTACAGTATAGAAATGATTTAAACTTTGTGATCAAATTTGAAATTTTCAGACATGATATGAATATAAAATGTCACATTGACATCATAATTTCAAAACATAAAGCCTTCATGCAATCTGTCCTGGGGTTGTATGTAGTGTGTGTGTGTGTGTGTGTGTGTGTGTGTGTGTGTGTGTGTGATGCTGGGAACTACATCCTGGACCTCCCATATACTACGTAGCAGTTTGCCATTGAGCTATGGCTTCTGCTCTTTGATCTGGTGATCAGCTAAGTAAGTCTGGTTTAAGTTTATGACGTCTTCATAGTATCTGTTCCTTCACTTGTCCACATCACAGGAAAAGTAGTGAGGGAGGGCTTCTTGGTGCTGTAAGAACCATAACGTGCTCCACTATGTTCATCGCAGCCTTATTTATAATAGCCAGAAAATGGAAAGAACCCAGATGCCCTTCAACAGAGGAATGGATACAGAAAATGTGGTACATCTACACAATGGAATATTACTCAGCTATCAAAAACAACGAGTTTATGAAATTCGTAGGCAAATGGTTGGAACTGGAAAATATCATCCTGAGTGAGCTAACCCAATCACAGAAAGACATACATGGTATGCACTCATTGATAAGTGGCTATTAGCCCAAATGCTTGAATTACCCTAGATCCCTAGAACAAACGAAACTCAAGATGGATGATCAAAATGTGAATGCTTCACTCCTTCTTTAAATGAGGAAAAAGAATACCCTTGGCTGGGAAGGGAGAGGCAAAGATTAAAACAGAGACTGAAGGAACACCCATTCAGAGCCTGCCCCACAGGTGGCCCATACATATACAGCCACCCAATTAGACAAGATGGATGAAGCAAAGAAGTGCAGACCGACAGAAGCCGGATGTAGATCTTTCCTGAGAGACACAGCCAGAATACAGCAAATACAGAGGCGAATGCCAGCAGCAAACCACTGAACTGAGAATAGGTCCCCCGTTGAAGGAATCAGAGAAAGAACTGGAAGAGCTTGAAGGGGCTCGAGACCCCAAAAGTACAACAATGTCAAGCAACCAGAGCTTCCAGGGACTAAGCCACTACCTAAATACTATACATGGACTGACCCTGGACTCTGACCCCATAGGTAGCAATGAATATCCTAGTAAGAGCACCAGTGGAAGGGGAAGCCCTGGGTCCTGCTAAGACTGAACCCCCAGTGAACTAGACTATGGGGGGAGGGCGGCAATGGGGGGAGGGTTGGGAGGGGGACACCCATAAGGAAGGGGAGGGGGGAGGGGGATGTTTGCCCGGAAACCGGGAAAGGGAATAACACTTGAAATGTATATAAGAAATACTCAAGTTAATAAAAAAAATAATAATAAAAAAAGAAACAATTATAGCAATTTATAGATATTTAAAAAAAAAAAAGAACCATAACTACCCCTAGGCTGGTACGGAAGTCTCTCTAGAAACATCCTGATTGGCTCCTGTGGCTTACTGGAGGACCTAATGTGTCAGTTCCAGAACAGAACAATAAATAGACCCTTAGGGCAGAAATCTACTGAGACAGTTATCTCTTCCTGACTACCTAGAAGAGAGATGATACATGGAAGATACAATTTGCTGTCTCACAAATCTCTGTCTGTCTGTCTGTCTGTCTGTCTGTTTGTCTGTCTCCCTCCATCCCTCACTCCTCCTCCTCTCCTTCATTCCTCTCTTCCTCTCTTTCCTCTCCCTCTCTTTACCCTCAGGGCCCCTCTTTCCATCCTCTCTAACAGAATACAATTTGATCCTGGGCCTGGGAAAGAGGATGTATCATTGTATGACCAGGAAGACAAGCATCAGCACTAAGCCCTCAGTACCACATGTAACACAGAGTGGGAACAAAAGTTTACTTTGATGTTTCAGAAAGCTTCTCTTCCCTGATGAAAGGAAGGTCCTCTTCTGCCATGTTAACCCTTTCAGTGTTAGGACGGAAAGCTGTGACCATCTGTGACCAGGAGGGAAACAGCTAGAACTGTTAAGCCAATGTTAGTATTACAATCCTTTCTACCCGAGGAGAAAGCAATGAATCCTTTTTTTGCAGTTTTAGTGAGTCCTGTGTTACTTGTGTCAAAATGCATTCCTAACTGAAGCAGAGATCATGTGAATTGCAGCCTGTACTAATCTCTCATTCTGTCCTATAAAAAATATGTGGTCAAAATTTCCAACCAATTTACTGATTTATCAGACATATCCAGAGACACTGAGTCCACAGAGACACTTCACCTAAATTCTATGAGTACTTAAGTGGAAACTCGAGGATTCTTTGGAAAGTTAGTTGGATGGTGTTTTTGCTGGGACAAACTCATGAAGGAACCTTTTACTGAAGCAGGTACAGGAGAGAGGATGTTCTGCTAAAGCAAACAGGTGAAAGGACATGTGATGAAGAATTCTTTGCTAAGGACACACATGTATTGGTCTGCCTTACATTGTGTAGTTGAACAGCATTCGTTGGGACTCCACAGAAAGAAACACACCAACAGACTTCTGCTGTTTCTTGCCACTTCCAATCCCTTGGAAGAACTTGGGCTGATTGGATGCATTTGGTAAGGCAAAATCCATGGAGGACATGTTATGTTTGGAGGATATAAATAAGAGTCAATGGAGTGAGGGAGAGAGGGCTTGGCTTGCTGGTACAGCTAGTTGTGCAACATTCCTGATCTTCACTTCTGTGAGAGAAGCACACCTGAGAACTTCTCCTGGTGTCCCTCTAGGTGACTCCTGCTGACTTAAGGTGAGGCTGAGGCCTAGCTGTCTCTGCTAGGTCATGCCACCAATGTTGCTAACCTGACTCTACTGAACTGGGCTGCTGGTGTATCTGTGAAATGTTTTCAAATGAATTGAGATGCCGCTACCTGTGAACCTGTGAACCTGTGAACTGAACTGCTGATTTCCAGAAAACAGAGACAGGAGTTACTACAAAGAACCTTTCTAAACAGGTCCACTCCCACATATCCTTTCCTTTCCACTATCTCTGGTGAGTGGTGGCTAAAGTGGAGGTTAAAGTGTTTAAGAACCAGCATTAAAAATAAGGTTTGAAAAAATTAAAATTATAAGTACTAGGAAAGAGGCTAATTCTCTTTCAAAACAAGACAAACCCTGTGATTTATAATGTAGCAACACAACATTTTTGGATGATTTGTTCAGGGTCTAAATCTTCCAGGAATGTCACTAGCAGCATTGAAATGGGGCTAAAGAGAGGACTCAGTAGTTCAGGACACTGACTACTCTTATTGAGGGTCTGGGTTTGATTCTAAGCATCAACAAGGTGGCTCACAGAGATTTGCATCTCCATTTCCAAAAGATCCAGTGCTTTCTCCTGACCTCCTCACTCATGTGGCACACAGACACACACAGGCCGGATATTATAATGTATCCTAAGCTAGTCTAGAACTCAAGATCCTAGAGTTTCAGCCTCCTGAGTGCTAAGATTATGGGTATGTATCACCATGTGTAGCACCTATACACATAAAATCAAATTAAAACTAAGAATATAGATGTTAAAAACAACAATGCAAAAATTAGAGAGTAGAAGGGTCTCACTAGAGAAAACAAACCCTTAGTGAATAGAATTATTTTTGGGTAATAATTTCTCATGTTCTTCTCCCACCCCTACTTGAATATGTTGTCTATTTCCTTAATTTCTATTAAACATTACAGTAATAAGGACTGAAGTAACTGGGATGAGTATGTAATATGCCTCTCACTTAAATAGACATGGTCATTTGTGAAAGAGGAGGCAAAGGCCTAGTACTGATATCTAAGACTTCAGCCTGGATGTTGGATCCACTCACAGATCCAGTTTTCACAACCTCCTATGGGCTCAGCAATTTACTCAGCTTCCTCATGTCTCTTCAATAACTATGGAGATGGTTAGCACCACCTGTGTTTGCAGCAACTCAAACACTTGATATTTCTAAAGTTCTTATGTCAGGACCAAAAGTCTGGAAATATTTGATAAGTGTAGCCATTGCTAGTACCTCTTTTTCAAATATAGTCATGGTAACTTACAGACATCAAGTAATTTGTCCAGTAAAATCTCAGAAAAGCCAGTTTACCACTAAAGAATTATTCATGTAGGCACATAGAAAGATGTTTCACATCATGTTCAACCCTGAAAAGTCATAAGAAGCCACTATAAACCTATTAGAACAACATATATAAAAACATTATTTGCCAGACATGATGACACACACCTATAATCTCAGCACTCAGGAGACTGGAAAACTAAGATCGTAAGTTCCAGGCTAGCCCAGGATATACAGTAATATAAAACTGAAAACAAAATTAAACAAAAAAAATGGCATCAAATGTTGAGGGAAAATGTGAAGCAGCTAGAATATACATTGCTGATGAGAATGGGAATACTAGCTCCTTGATTAAACATCGAGGAATTTATTATAAAATTAACCCAGCACAGCTATTTCTGAACATGTACCCAAGAGAAGCAAAGACACGAGCTCTTACACACACACACACACACACACACACACACACACACACGCACATACACACACACACATATTTATATACACATATATATTATTGTTAATCATAAAGGCCCCAACCTAGAAAATGTCCAATTTTTAATGGATAAACAAATTGTGGTATATCCATTCAATGAAGCACTATGGAACAATAACAAGGGAGTAACTTTCCAATGCATACCATACCATAAGTCAATTTCAGAGGAATTAAACTAAATATAAGCTAGATTCAAAGGCTATATTCTAGATTATTCTACTTCATATACTATTCTAAAAAAGCAATAGAAATAGAAAGAGATAGAAATCATAGCAGATTTCCAGGGTTCAAGGTGGAGGGGAACAAAATAAACAACAATGGAGCCACAAAAGAACCTTTTAAGATATTGAACTATTTTTACCATTTAACGCTAATGATGGTTATGGACTGTTATGGACTGTTAAAAAGAAAAAGAAAAATATGAACAGTGTAGCTGTCTTTGATGACTTTGTGGGTTCTTTTTTCTCTACCTTTCTCCACCCTCCTTTTACCCTTTCAATTCTTTTATTTACTGTGAGATTACTTCCTGCTGATTAGGAACATTGAGTCCCTTGGGGCAAGTTTAATCCTCTTTTTGTCGGGATATCTAATTTCTTTATCATCTTGTTTCTTCTTTGCACACGACTACTTAACAAACCTTGACCAACAACAACTGACAACAACAACCAACCAACCATCCCCCAACAACAACCAACAACCCACACGGCCTCTTGGGGCTCTATCATTTATCCACTCGCTAAAAAGCCCCCAAAATTCCAAAAATCACCCAGTTGCAGAAGCTATGTGCAGCTGGCAAAATCACACCCCTGCTAAAGCACAAGGAAAATCATAATTAGTTGCTGTAGACAACCTAAGCAGGCCTATATCCCACACCTGGAATTAAAATGAAAACATATCCTTATAATATTTCTGTGTCTTTCAAAGAAACCAAAATTCTCACTACAGAACCATGCACCAGAAAGGATTGTACTTCTTAAAATTATACCTTAATTAAAAAAAACACAAAATAAAAACAAATACAAATTTTTAAAATTAGGTTAATGTTTTCAAATGAGTTCATTACACTTCAGTAATCTGACTATTTCCAAGTTCAACTTTTTTTTCACTTCAATCTATTAGTTATAAGATATTAGCTACATTGTCTAAACTAATTCTACTGAAGATGGGTATATTCATGGTCAATATGGTGTCAGTGCAAAACTTTTAAATATTAAATTGTATTCATGTCAAATTGTTGAGTAACTCTCTTTCTTCACAGCTTTTTGTACAAACCATCCATTCAACACTGTTCGGCAAAAGTTCGTTTTTTAAAAAAATCTTGAAAATAGCATGGTACACACTTCCAAATACCACCTAGATCCCCAAATCTAGATCATTTCTAAGTATATTTAGAAACACCTCCATGACATTATGCAGTCCCATTATCTGGAATGATGCCAGGCACATAATAAGCAAGTGATAAGTATTTGTTATTGTATTTCAATTTCCTCTACCTTATGAAAGTTGATAGTCTAGTGGCTTTTGTCACTTTCCTGACATTTGCCACCACCTCACACCTCTAACTCAGCCTCACCTTTGTTCAAGCATCTACTATTCCCAGGATCACTTCCCTGGGAAAAGAAAGCCCTTGTCTCAGTCCCAAAGGGCACTACATGACTATTCAAAGCTTTTCAACCCCCTTTATCCCTACCACTGATTGGTATGTAGTGGACATATCATGCAATTGACACCGTAGAAAAACTGAGTGAACATGTGCTGTGGGGGTGGAAGGTGGCTTCTGGAAGAAGTTTTCCTTGCTGGCCATGAGGGAAGCAAAGTCTGTTTTCTTCTGGTTATGGTCGCATCTGGAAGATGGATGACTTGCTGCACCATCTGGCTACCAGGAGCAGGGGTGACAGCAGACAAGCCAGGGCTGGCTTAGAGGCTGAGAAGGCATTCAAAAAGAATAGTTCCAGGCTCTCCTGACATCACTAGGTCCCTGAATCAACTCCCTGAACTCCTTCCTCTATTTCCATACTTCCCATTTCTCAGACAATAAATCTGCTTTACTCTTAAAGCCAGTTGGGTTTAATGTTCTGTTATCTGGAACCAAAACCCATTATAATGGATAAATCTACTTATAGAAGATTCCTCACCTCCTAACAGAGTACAAGAGGGGCTAAATAAGACCACAGAAAAAGAAAACAGGGTTTCCCACATTTGTTTTCTTAGATATATAATGAACATATAAAATAATATTTATTTTACTGGTCAAAGCCAAGAATAGAAGACTGCTCTGGAAATGGTAGTTGAGAGAAACTGGACGTAAGGTAAATGGGAAATTCTATTGTTTTCACAGGCTTTCTGTAAGTCTGAAACTATTAGAAAATTAAGTTTTCTTATATAATAGGGGTTTTGGATGACATGCAGAACTTGGTACTTTAAAATTGTGCAATTAATTTACATAGTATGAAGCTTATCTGACACAAATCTCTTCACTGGCAGAGTCACTTCTGTGCACAGCCCCACAGAGCTGAGGTGCGTAAGAGAGCAGGAATCACTGTGTCTATTCAGTAGCAAGGAAAAAAGCCATGTTAGAGAGGAACGGTGACCTTCGGGAGGTCACGCTCTAATTAGTGGCAAAACTAAGAATAGCCCTGGTCTCACATGAATGCAGCTTAGCTTGTTCCTCCCTCTCCACTTCTGACAGCACAGGACACTTTTACAAAGACTCTTGGGGAAAGAAATTTTCAATGTGGTGGAAATGCTTCAGTCTGTTCCTAGAGCAGTCACTCAAGTTGTAGGAGGTGAGGAATCTGTCTTTTTATTTTTAATTAAAAAAATGGAAAATAAGTTCATTGAGCAAATGATTATTGCTACTCTAAACATCCACAAACACGGATGTTAACCAGGGCTTTGCAACTCATGGCATACGTCAACATTCCTCATTTCATAGAAGGAGGAGGACCTCCCACACGGCTTTCTCTTTTTAAAGGCTAGACTCATGTATTAGAATAAAATTATAGTCAATGTACAAAAGTAATGATGTTCAGGCAATTATTTGCATGTGAAATATTCTTGTTGTGAAAGCAATTAGTTTGCATTTCTGGCCATAAATTCCATGACGGCATGAGTGTTATTCCAGAGGGGCATATCTGAATATCTGACAGGCGTGTGTAAATCCTTGCCTACTGTCATACTTGAACACAAAGGCTTCTGGGAAAGGGGAATGGAAACAAAGTCCATTCTACCTATGAAGAAACTGTGGAGAAAGAGTAAAGCTAGAGCATCAATAAGTTCACTCAATAAAAAATATAGCTCATACCAGAGATCATGAAAGACTCCATGCCTTTCCCAGAGAGAGCTGTCACTCTGATGGACTACACAGATGAACTCCTTCCTGCCCCTCCAGGAAAAAGATAGATAGATAGATAGATAGATAGATAGATAGATAGATAGATAGATAGATAGATAGATTAATAGATAGACACACAGATACTCAAGATATTTTATTATAGTAACTAGGAAACTACCTAACGCAACAAGTAACAAAGTAACAAGCAAACAACCATTAATATATGTGTATATATTGATAGAAACTTGACTAGGAAAAGAATTTTCCCAGAATTTCATGGCTCAGGACTAAATAGTGGAGCTGAACATGGGGATGTTGGCCACAGACAATGAGCAGAAGTACACCGGATCTTGTGTTTACTTTTTAGTCTTTTTTTTTTAATTGCAAATAATTTTTATTTTTTTTATTAACTTGAGTATTTCTTATATACATTTCGAGTGTTATTCCCTTTCCCGGTTTCCGGTCAAACATCCCCCTCCCCCCTCCCCTTCCTTATGGGTGTTCCCCTCCCAACCCTCCCCCCATTGCCGCCCTCCCCCCAACAGACTAGTTCACTGGGGGTTCAGTCTTAGCAGGACCCAGGGCTTCCCCTTCCACTGGTGCTCTTACTAGGATATTCATTGCTACCTATGAGGTCAGAGTCCAGGGTCAGTCCATGTATAGTCTTTAGGTAGTGGCTTAGTCCCTGGAAGCTCTGGTTGCTTGACATTGTTGTACTTTTGGGGTCTCGAGCCCCTTCAAGCTCTTCCAGTTCTTTCTCTGATTCCTTCAACGGGGGTCCTATTCTCAGTTCAGTGGTTTGCTGCTGGCATTCGCCTCTGTATTTGCTGTATTCTGGCTGTGTCTCTCAGGAGCGATCTACATCCGGCTCCTGTCGGTCTGCACTTCTTTGCTTCATCCATCTTGTCTATATGGGTGGCTGTATATGTATGGACCACATGTGGGGCAGGCTCTGAATGGGTGTTCCTTCAGTCTCTGTTTTAATCTTTGCCTCTCTCTTCCCTGCCAAGGGTATTCTTGTTCCCCTTTTAAAGAAGGAGTGAAGCATTCACATTTTGATCATCCGTCTTGAGTTTCATTTGTTCTAGGCATCTAGGGTAATTCAAGCATTTGGGCTAATAGCCACTTATCAATGAGTGCATACCATGTATGTCTTTCTGTGATTGGGTTAGCTCACTCAGGATGATATTTTCCAGTTCCAACCATTTGCCTACGAATTTCATAAAGTCATTGTTTTTGATAGCTGAGTAATATTCCATTGTGTAGATGTACCACATTTTCTGTATCCATTCCTCTGTTGAAGGGCATCTGGGTTCTTTCCATTTTCTGGCTATTATAAATAAGGCTGCGATGAACATAGTGGAGCACGTGTCTTTTTTATATGTTGGGGCATCTTTTGGGTATATGCCCAAGAGAGGTATAGCTGGATCCTCAGGCAGTTCAATGTCCAATTTTCTGAGGAACCTCCAGACTGATTTCCAGAATGGTTGTACCAGTCTGCAGTCCCACCAACAATGGAGGAGTGTTCCTCTTTCTCCGCATCCTCGCCAGCATCTGCTGTCACCTGAGTTTTTGATCTTAGCCATTCTCACTGGTGTGAGGTGAAATCTCAGGGTTGTTTTGATTTGCATTTCCCTTATGACTAAAGATGTTGAACATTTCTTTAGGTGTTTCTTAGCCATTCTGCATTCCTCAGCTGTGAATTCTTTCTTTAGCTCTGAACCCCATTTTTTAATAGGGTTATTTGTCTCCCTGCGGTCTAACTTCTTGAGTTCTTTGTATATTTTGGATATAAGGCCTCTATCTGTTGTAGGATTGGTAAAGATCTTTTCCCAATCTGTTGGTTGCCGATTTGTCCTAACCACAGTGTCCTTTGCCTTACAGAAGCTTTGCAGTTTTATGAGATCCCATTTGTCGATTCTTGACCTTAGAGCATAAGCCATTGGTGTCTTGTTCAGGAAATTTTTTCCAGTGCCCATGTGTTCCAGATGCTTCCCTAGTTTTTCTTCTATTAGTTTGAGTGTATCTGGTTTGATGTGGAGGTCCTTGATCCACTTGGACTTAAGCTTTGTACAGGGTGATAAGCATGGATCGATCTGCATTCTTCTACATGTTGCCCTCCAGTTGAACCAGCACCATTTGCTGAAAATGCTATCTTTTTTCCATTGGATGGTTTTGGCTCCTTTGTCAAAAATCAAGTGCCCAGAGGTGTGTGGGTTCATTTCTGGGTCTTCAATTCTGTTCCATTGGTCTATCTGTCTGTCTCTGTACCAATACCATGCAGTTTTTTTCACTATTGCTCTGTAATACTGCTTGAGTTCAGGGATAGTGATTGCCCCTGAAGTCCTTTTATTGTTGAGGATAGCTTTAGCTATCCTGGGTTTTTTGTTATTCCAGATGAATTTGCAAATTGTTCTGTCTAACTCTTTGAAGAATTGGATTGGTATTTTGATGGGGATTGCATTGAATCTGTAGATTGCTTTTGGTAAAATGGCCATTTTTACTATATTAATCCTGCCAATCCATGAGCATGGGAGATCTTTCAATCTTCTGAGGTCTTCAATTTCTTTCTTCAGTGTCTTGAAGTTCTTATTGTACAGATCTTTTACTTGCTTGGTTAAAGTCACACCGAGGTACTTTATATTATTTGGGTCTATTATGAAGAGTGTCGTTTCCCTAATTTCTTTCTCGGCTAGTTTCTCTTTTGTGTAGAGGAAGGCTACTGATTTATTTGAGTTAATTTTATACCCAGCCACTTTGCTGAAGTTGTTTATCAGCTTTAGTAGTTCTCTGGTGGAACTTTTGGGATCACTTAAATATACTATCATATCATCTGCAAATAGTGATATTTTGACTTCTTCTTTTCCCATCTGTATCCCCTTGACCACCTTTTGTTGTCTGATTGCTCTGGCTAGAACTTCAAGAACTATATTGAATAAGTAGGGAGAGAGTGGGCAGCCTTGTCTAGTCCCTGATTTTAGTGGGATTGCTTCAAGTTTCTCTCCATTTAGTTTAATGTTAGCAACTGGTTTGCTGTATATGGCTTTTACTATGTTCAGGTATGGGCCTTGAATTCCTATTCTTTCCAGGACTTTTATCATGAAGGGGTGTTGAATTTTGTCAAATGCTTTCTCAGCATCTAATGAAATGATCATGTGGTTTTGTTCTTTCAGTTTGTTTATATAATGGATCACGTTGATGGTTTTCCGTATATTAAACCATCCCTGCATGCCTGGGATGAAGCCTACTTGATCATGGTGGATGATTGTTTTGATGTGCTCTTGGATTCGGTTTGCCAGAATTTTATTAAGTATTTTTGCGTCGATATTCATAAGGGAAATTGGTCTGAAGTTCTCTTTCTTTGTTGGGTCTTTGTGTGGTTTAGGTATAAGAGTAATTGTGGCTTCATAGAAGGAATTCGGTAGTGCTCCATCTGTTTCAATTTTGTGGAATAGTTTGGATAATATTGGTATGAGGTCTTCTATGAAGGTTTGATAGAATTCTGCACTAAACCTGTCTGGACCTGGGCTCCTTTTGGTTGGGAGACCTTTAATGACTGCTTCTATTTCCTTAGGAGTTATGGGGTTGTTTAACTGGTTTATCTGTTCCTGATTTAACTTCGATACCTGGTATCTGTCTAGGAAATTGTCCATTTCCTGAAGATTTTCAAGTTTTGTGGAATATAGGCTTTTATAGTAAGATCTGATGATTTTTTGAATTTCCTCTGAATCTGTAGTTATGTCTCCCTTTTCATTTCTGATTTTGTTAATTTGGACACACTCTCTGTGTCCTCTCGTTAGTCTGGCTAAGGGTTTATCTATCTTGTTGATTTTCTCAAAGAACCAACTTTTGGTTCTGTTGATTCTTTCTATGGTCCTTTTTGTTTCTACTTGGTTGATTTCAGCTCTGAGTTTGATTATTTCCTGCCTTCTACTCCTCCTGGGTGTATTTGCTTCTTTTTGTTCTAGAGCTTTTAGATGTGCTGTCAAGCTGCTGACATATGCTCTTTCCTGTTTCTTTCTGCAGGCACTGAACGCTATGAGTTTTCCTCTTAGCACAGCTTTCATTGTGTCCCATAAGATTGGGTATGTTGTACCTTCAGTTTCATTAAATTCTAAAAAGTTTTTAATTTCTTTCTTTATTTCTTACTTGACCAGGTTATCACTGAGTAGAGCATTGTTCAATTTCAACGTATATGTGGGCATTCTTCCCTTATTGTTATTGAAGACCAGTTTTAGGCCGTGGTGGTCCGATAGCACGCATGGGATTATTTCTATCTTTCTGTACCTGTTGAGGCCCGTTTTTTGACCAATTATATGGTCAATTTTGGAGAAAGTACCATGAGGAGCTGAGAAGAAGGTATATCCTTTTGCTTTAGGATAGAATGTTCTATAAATATCTGTTAAGTCCATTTGGCTCATGACTTCTTTTAGTCTGTCTACGTCTCTGTTTAATTTCTGTTTCCATGATCTGTCCATTGATGAGAGTGGGGTGTTGAAATCTCCTACTATTATTGTGTGAGGTACAAGGTGTGTTTTGAGCTTTAGTAAGGTTTCTTTTACATATATAGGTGCCCTTGTATTTGGGGCATAAATACTTAGGATTGAGAGTTCATCTTGGTGGATTTTTCCTTTGATGAATATGAAGTGTCCTTCCTTATCTTTTTTGATGACTTTTAGTTGTAAATTGATTTTATTTGATATTAGAATGGCTACTCCAGCTTGCTTCTTCCGACCATTTGCTTGGAAAGTTGTTTTCCAGCCTTTCACTCTGAGGTAGTGTCTGTCTTTGTCTCTGAGGTGTGTTTCCTGTAGGCAGCAGAATGCAGGGTCCTCGTTGCGTATCCAGTTTGTTAATCTATGTCTTTTTATTGGGGAGTTGAGGCCATTGATGTTGAGAGATATTAAGGAATAGTGATTATTGCTTCCTGTTATATTAATATTTGGATGTGAGGTTATGTTTGTGTGCTTTTCTTCTCTTTGTTTTGTTGCCAAGACGATTAGTTTCTTGCTTCTTCTAGGGTATAGCTTGCCTCCTTATGTTGGCCTTTACCATTTATTATCCTTTGTAGTGCTGGATTTGTAGAAAGATATTGTGTAAATTTGGTTTTGTCATGGAATATCTTGGTTTCTCCATCTATGTTAATTGAGAGTTTTGCAGGATACAGTAACCTGGGCTGGCATTTGTGTTCTCTTAGGGTCTGTATGACATTAGTCCAGGATCTTCTGGCCTTCATAGTTTCTGGCGAAAAGTCTGGTGTGGTTCTGATAGGTCTGCCTTTATATGTTACTTGACCTTTTTCCCTTACTGCTTTTAATATTCTTTCTTTATTTTGTTCATTTGGTGTTTTGACTATTATGTGACGGGAGGTGTTTCTTTTCTGGTCCAATCTATTTGGAGTTCTGTAGGCTTCTTGTATGCCTATGGGTATCTCTTTTTTTAGGTTAGGGAAGTTTTCTTCTATGATTTTGTTGAAGATATTTACTGGTCCTTTGAGCTGGGAGTCTTCACTCTCTTCTATACCTATTATCCTTAGGTTTGATCTTCTCATTGAGTCCTGGATTTCCTGTATGTTTTGGACCAGTAGCTTTTTCTGCTTTACATTATCTTTGACAGTTGAGTCAATGATTTCTATGGAATCTTCTGCTCCTGAGATTCTCTCTTCCATCTCTTGTATTCTGTTGGTGAAGCTTGTATCTACATCTCCTTGTCTCTTCTTTTGGTTTTCTATATCCAGGGTTGTTTCCATGTGTTCTTTCTTGATTGCTTCTATTTCCATTTTTAATTCCTTCAACTGTTTGATTGTGTTTTCCTGGAATTCTTTCAGGGATTTTTGTGACTCCTCTCTGTAGACTTCTACTCGTTCTCTAAGGGAGTTCTTCACATCTTTCTTGAAGTCCTCCAGCATCATGATCAAATATGATTTTGAAACTAGATCTTGCTTTTCTGTCGTGTTTGGATATTCCATGTTTGTTTTGATGGGAGAATTGGGCTCCGATGCTGCCATGTAGTCTTGGTTTCTGTTGCTTGGGTTCCTGCGCTTGCCTCTCGCCATCAGATTATCTCTAGTGTTACTTTGTTCTGCTATTTCTGACAGTGGCTAGACTGTCCTATAAGCCTGTAGACCTGTTTTCCTGTTTTCTTTCAGCCTGTTATGGGGACAGAGTGTTCTGCTTTTGGGCGTGTAGTTTTTCCTCTCTACAGGTCTTCAGCTGTTCCTGTGGGCCTGTGTCTTGAGTTCACCAGGCAGGTCACTTGCAGCAGAAAAGTTGGTCTTACCTGTGGTCCCAAGGCTCAAGTTTGCTCGCGGGGTGCTGCCCACGAGCTCTCTGCGGCGGCAGCAACCAGGAAGATCTGTGCCGCCGTTTCCGGGAGCTTCAGTGCACCAGGGTTCCAGATGGCGTTTGGTGTTTTCCTCTGGAATCAGTAATGTGTGCAGAGTGCAGTCTCTTCTGGTTTCCCAGGCTTGTCTGCCTCTCTGAAGGTTTAGCTCTCCCTCCCATGGGATTTGGGTGCAGAGAACTGTTTCTCCGGTCTGTTCTTTCAGGTTCCAGCGGTGTCTCAGGTGCAGGGGTCCTGCCGCTCCTGGGACCTCCCCCACGGGAACCCAGAGGCCTTATACAGTTTCCTCTTGGGCCAGGGATGTGGGCAGGGGTGGGCAGTGTTGGTGGTCTCTTCCGCTCTGCAGCCTCAGGAGTGCCCACCTGACCAGGAGGTGAGGTCTCTCTCCCACGGGGTCTGGGAGCAGCTACTTTTTAGTCTTAAGGAAGGACGGCTGAAGAGATAGTTCAGTGGTTAAGAACACTGGCTGCTCTTGCAGAGGACCCAGCACCCATGTTGGTTGCTTAGTTGGTTGTGGTGTTGGGTAGTTTCCTTATAGTACAATACCTCGACAAAAGCAACTTAAGTGGGGAAGGGATTTGTTTTGGGGAGCTAGGAAGTTCAATGGTGCAGTCAGTCAGTCTGTCCTGGCTGGAAGGCATGGCAGCCGGAGTGTGAGGCAGCCCGTCACATTGCATTCACACTCAGGAAGCAGAGAGAGGTGGAGGCTGGTGTTCAGCCCACCTTCTCCTTTCCGTTCCATCCAAGGCCCCAGCCCATGGACCAGTACTGATCGCACTTATGGACTACCTTGCTATTTCTGTTCACCTGACCTAGATAGCTCCTCACAGGCTTGCCTGGAGTCTTGTCTCGTCAGTGATACTAGATCCTGTCAAGTTATCCAATCAATATAAACCATCACATGATTTTGTTTTACATTTGTTTTAACACAAAAATCTTGCTATGTCACTGAGGCTAGCCTCGAATTTGAGAACTTCCTGCTTCCGCTACCTGTGTTCTTAGACTATTCCGTGTGCCACTCCTGCCATGTAACTTTTTAATGATCCACCATCACAGTGGGTATTAGCCTACCTTCTGGTCACTAGACCACAAACTAAAATGGAACAACAGGAAATAAGTAAACCAGTAAGTGGGCAGGTTAAGTTGAAATGGTGGTAAGCGCCTGAGGAAAGAGAACAGAGGGGCCGACGTGAAGGAAGGGAAGGAACATTTTAAACTCTGACTGCAGAGGATTGACATTCAACAAGGACGTCATGAGAAGTGGGAATCGTCTCTGTTGAATCTCAGGCTGGACATCACAGGTCCCAGAAATGCTGGGTAAAGACGGAAGAAAGGCACACTCTGTGCCTGGCTAAAATGGCAATTAGGCTTCTAGTTGGGTGTGAGGACAGGAAAGACAGGAAGGGACACAAGCAAACACAAACCCCTGTGCTTTTGAATGCCTCAGAGTTTATTCTGAGTACAACTGTAAGCTGCTGGAAGGTATTAATCCGCACAGTGACAAGAGCTGACAGACGACGTTCTCTGGACAGTCTACTTCATGAACTCAGTCTGCCTCTGAATCTGAAGTCCCCCCGCCTCAACTTCCAGAATATTAAGATTGCAGGCACGTGCCATGACACCTTACTTGATTTACATTTTTTAGATTGTTTGTTCCTCTCTCTCTTTTGTAATCTCATTTGAAGACATGAGTTCTCAGCTGCCTGCTCTGGCCACCATGCCTGCTGATTGCCACCACACCTCCCTGTGATGATGGACTGTAGATAGATACACTCTGATATTTAAGAACCGCATATTGTTTTTTGCTCGTGCCAGTAAATATGTTAACTTCCTTTAAACAATAAAACAAAAAAAAAAGACTTACCCTCTCTCCATTCTCAAGTAACAGTGCTCGGCTAAATTTCACAGGGTCACAGTGCCTCAGAGTATACGGGGAAGAAGCAAGCCTTCCTATAAACCAAAGTATAGTAAGCTGGCAGATTTTAATTACAGCATGGTTAAGGATGGATTTGGAGGTAAATATTACATTATTTGATACCTGGAAGTTTTCTGACGGCATGAGTATGCAGGTGAGGTCATAGGTCACAGCTGATTCAAGGACATTCAAGTGCCTAGATAAGGAAGTGGCCTTCTGGAAGTAGGATGATGGGCATGGATTGTGGGAGCAGGCAGCAGAGCTTCAGCACTGGATATGGGAGAGGGTCATAATATTAGGGGACATGTGCCATGTGCCAGTCTCTGCTCCAGGAAAGGCACAGTGGCCTTCATGGAGCTCAAGACTTGACTTTATTCTCATCGCAGCTTCCTCAGACACCGTCAAGGGAAATTGCTTTAGGGGTTTATTAGTTTCTTCCTCCCTCCCTCCCTCCTTCTCTCTCTCCTTCCCTCCCTCTTTCCATTCTTCCTTCCTCTCTCTCTCTTTCTTCCTTCCTTTCTCTCTCTCTTTCTTCCTTCCTTCCTTTCTATCTCTCTCTTTCTTTCTTCCTTTCTCTCTCTCTCTTCCTTCCTTCCTTTCTCTCTCTCTTTCTTCCTTCCTTTCTCTCTCTCTCTTTCTTCCTTCCTTTCTCTCTCTCTCTCTCTCTCTCTCTCTCTCTCTCTCTTCCTTCCTTTCTCTCTCTCTCTTCCTTCCTCTCTCTCTCTCTCTCTCTCCCTTCCTTCCTTCCTTTCTGTCTTTCTTTCTTTCTTTCTTTCTTTCTTTCTTTCTTTCTTTCTTTCTTTCCTTCCTTCTTTCTTGTTGTTTCCCAGCTGTCCGGGGCCTTACTTTCCAGACCAGGCTGGTCTCAAACTCAGAAATCTGCCTGCCTCTGTCTCCCTAGTTAAAGTATGCCCCATTATACCCAGATCAGCATAGTTCTTATTACAAGCTGGAGACTCACTTACATTTCCCCTTCTCTGTAAGAAACAAGTATACCTTGTCTTATGCTGGTCTGTTTGTTTTAAAGAAATGAAGTCTCACTATGTTCCCCAGGCTCTCGCAAACACCTGAGCTCACGTGATCTTCCTGCCTCAGACTCCTGAGCAGCTAACACTACAAAAATATACCACAGTACCTGCCTGATGTTTTGTATGCTAATTAGGTGAGCTGGAATGCTAGTTCACAGCTTAGGCTTCTGTGGGCTTGGTTTGTGGTATCTCTGACTGACAGATACACATGCAAACCTGCAGGTTCTATCTAAAAATCTACCAAGGCGAATAAGCCTATTGATATTCTCTGACGGGAAGCCAGCAAATCTCTCCAAATGACATCCAGGTCATGGCATACTTAATTCCCCTAGAAAGTTTGCAACACACTGCTACTATTCGTGGTGTTGACAGTTTATCACCTTTGGTATTTTCTTTATTTCTCGGTAGTTAATCAGGTTGGAGATTTTGTTTTATTTTCCTTTGTGTGTGTGGTATGTGTGTTCATGTGCATGTGTGTGTGCCTGTTCGTGTGTGTGTGTGCGTGTGTGAAGGCACCCCATGCAAAGGCCAGAGGAGGATGTCATTGTCTTTGCACAATGTTAGAGGTCTACAAGCTTGCTTACATAGCAAGTGCTCTTACCCACTGCGCCATCTCCTCTCATCCCCAGTTTAAAGGCTGTGGTGGTTTGGGTGAGAGATGTCTTTTATAGGCTCAAGTGTTTGAATGTTCCTGTTTCAATGGTCCTCAGTTGGTGGCTTTGTTTATGGAGGTGGGGGGAAGGAGGAAGGATAGAGTGTCACTAGGGTAGTGCAGGAAGAAGTATGTCACTGGGGTAGTGCGGGAGGAAGTATGTCACTGGGGTAGTGTGGGAGGAAGTATGTCACTGGGGTAGTGTGGGAGGAAGTATGTCACTGGGGTAGTGTGGGAGGAAGTATGTCACTGGGGTAGTGTGGGAGGAAGTATGTCACTGGGATAGTGTGGGAGGAAGTATGTCACTGGGGTAGTGTGGGAGGAAGTATGTCACTGGGATAGTGTGGGAGGAAGTATGTCACTGGGGTAGTGTGGGAGGAAGTATGTCACTGGGATAGTGTGGGAGGAAGTATGTCACTGGGGTAGTGTGGGAGGAAGTATGTCACTGGGGTAGTGTGGGAGGAAGTATGTCACTGGGATAGTGTGGGAGGAAGTATGTCACTGGGGTAGTGTGGGAGGAAGTATGTCACTGGGGTAGTGTGGGAGGAACTATGTCACTGGGGTAGTGTGGGAGGAACTATGTCACTGGAGTAGTGTGGGAGGAACTATGTCACTGGGGGAGCCCTGAGAGTTTATAGCCTCACCCCACTTCCACTTCTGGATCTGCTTCAGCCTTCCAGGTGAGATGGTGTCTCTCAATGTTCTGCTTTGGCTGTTTGGCATCCTGTCTCTCTGCCATGGTGGACTCTTCCTCGAAAGCACAAGCCAAAATACACTTCCTTCCACAAGTGGCTGTTGGCCATTTTTTAATGTTTATCCCAGCAACAGAAAAATAAATAACACAAAGGCACAGGCCAGACTACTCCCAAGCGTATGGTCTTCCTGTCTTTACCTCTTCAGCATATCCTCCCAGGTTCTCAATCCACTGTTTGTTTGATTTTGGAGTTTCCCAGGAGTGGATGGAGAAAGGAGGTTATAACTTCTGTTTCACCATGAGACATATTTCCTATAGATCAAGGAAGCACTTCATGTCTGACCTATGGCTCTATAGACCTAATTACTCCATATTGTACCCCATAAAAAGCCCGGGAAGCACCCCCACTCTCTCATTCTAAGAGGCTTCCAAGAAATGCAGCAAGGATTGGTGGCATTCTCACACACTCAGAGGGGAAAGCATGAGTGGGAGATCTCTACACTGCAGCAGCCAAAACAAACCCACTATACCTGTATGTGTAAGTGATTCTCTAATGAGAGCTGTCACATGCTCGTTACTGCAAAACAAATGCCTTTTGGCTGCTTTTTTGCTCCTGATTAAGAAGAA
Organism: Rattus norvegicus; assembly: GCF_021556685.1. Taxonomy (NCBI): domain Eukaryota; kingdom Metazoa; phylum Chordata; class Mammalia; order Rodentia; family Muridae; genus Rattus; species Rattus norvegicus. The sequence goes on from NC_141536.1 coordinate 102,170,258, forward strand.
AGCAAAACTGTAACACAATCCTTAAACAAATTTTAAATAGTATCATCATTGTTAATGCTTTTTTTTTTACAATTCAGTTCATCACTGCAGGCAAATCAGTTTCTCATTCATAAATTCTCTGATTGTCAAAACAATGTACATGATCATTTATCATAATGTAATGTATCTTGGAGAGCAATCATAACATAAGGAAGACTCTCTCATCTAAAGGACAGCCTATTTTGATATATTTTAAAGGCAAATCCTGGTTGGCTAGTCACTAATTTGTTGCTATGAGCAACATGATATTTTATTTTGGATACCTTCAAGATTCTATTTACTCTGCAGTGTTGTATCTGAATTCCTAAGCTGCTTCTCAATTCTCTCTGTGTGTCTCTCTCTATCTGTCCCTGTTTCTCTCTCTCTCTCTCTCTCTCTCTCTCTCTCTCTCTCTCTCTCTCTCTCTCTCTTCCTCTCCCCCTTTGATACTTGAGGTTTTCCACATAGAAAAATTTTAAGCATTTTTCATCTAAAATTGTATTCTGCGTAGAAATTTTAAATAACTCATGATAGTCACAAATCATACCAGAGGACATAGATTATTATGTATCATATAGAGTGCCTAGTGGTAAATATGACGGGTCCTCTGGCTGATTTCTGTGAAAGAATGGAGATATTAAGAGAGGTTCAGATTCAAATGCTATTGTAATAGAACCCAACAGAGTAGATGGCTTAAACCCATTGAATTGTCTTGGCTTGCAGGTTCTGGGAACTAGGAAGTTGAAAATCAAGATGGCAGCAGGGGGCTCTTAAAGGTCCTTGGGGTCTGTGGTGGGGCGGGGCTTGGCCTTCCATGGTTGGCTAATTACTCCATTCTCTGCTTCCTCTCTGCAGAACCTTCTCACTGGGTGCAGGTGTCACTTTTGTTTTTATTGCTCCAGGCATATTAATATATTATCTTAACTTGATATATATCATCTGTCAAGGCACTGTCTCTGAGTGAAGCTTCCTTTACATTACCAAGAGCAACATGGAGCACAGAACCAGTCAGCCTTCAAGCTCAAACTCAGGAGGTTCTGCTCAGCATATGAGGCATCTAAATGGTCAATTTTACATAGAACTAAGGCAGGGAAAGGGAAGGAAGACTGTCTTATTCTATTGCACTACTGCCAGGAGTCCCCCAAGGGGAACCCCCATCAGGGAAAAGGCCATGATTCCTCCCCCAAAGGAACCAATTAGAAAAGAGAGTGGAGTCTGTGTCACTAAAAATGAAAGAATTCTGTATTTCCATTTTCATGACTGTTTACAAGTAAGGTGTATCATCTCACACCTCACCCCCCAAGAAAAAAGAATTAAGGGAATTTTCCACAACTTGTCTGTATACCAGACAAAAATACTTGAATACTGGACTTGCTGATCCATACCTTTAATCCCAGCACATGGGAGGCAGAGGCAGCCAGATCTCTATGAGTTTGAAGCCAGCCTGATCTGCATAGTTAGTTACAGGCTTCTAGAGTGACAGCCTGCCTTAGGCCAAACCAAAACAAAAGTAAAAATAACACCAACAAAAAACTTGATGAAAACATTTGGGCTGGGTTGTATTTTAGAATTTTGAATTTATTACCTTTGAGGGAGTTGATCCAGTGAATATACCATGGATCCCATGACCTTCCAGCATGTGTGTAACTACATCCCATGAAACACATAGATTTTTGTAAGTAGGTCCCCAATTCCCCCACCCCCCAGAGCTGAGGACCGAACCCAAGGTCTTGTAGGCAAGCGCTCTACCATTGAGCTAAGACCCCAACCCCTTCAGGGAGTTTTTTGAATGATTACTATTCTTTTTTAAAGTATTGTGTCTGCTTAGGCTTGGACATTAAATGAACTAATGATCAGGCTATCAAATAGCTTCCTTTTTTAGTGATGGATTTTTAGAACTTTTGGAGTTTCAGAACTATGGATAATGAATCATAGATTATATTTTTACCTAGAATTCACAAGGTCATGAAATCTAAGCATTCCAGCAGTAAAAATTTCCTTGGTAATTCTATAGTCTATAACTAGCACATAAACTCAATCCTTAGTCTTCAATTTTTTCTATGACGTCTCCATCAATAATCTATTCAATCATATCAAGCCCACTTAGCCGTTACTGGCAATGTAACTGTGAAATCTAGACATAGCAGAAGACAGAAAGTCATCTGAAAAGGGGCCAGTGTGTCTTCCACCAAAGTCATTTAGGGACATATCTAGGCCACAAATGTTCCAATAAAAGTTAAATATCTGCACATCCACTAGATGTGTATCTACAATATTAAACTTGATTGATGTGTTAATCCTAAAATTTATGCAGAGATGCAAATGGTCAAGGATATGCAAAATAATGTACAAACAGAAAAACAAAATCAAAGGGCTGATCCACCTGATTTAAAGAAGCATAGAAGTCAGTAGTCAAGACAGTATGCTGACCAGGGACATAGATCAGTAGACTAGAGTCTAAAACAAACATACTCATGAAGCCAACTGACTTTTGACAGATATTGAAGTAATTTCAATGCAGAAGGTATAGTGCCAGAGTGATATGTATTAGGAGAGGAATCCCTACCCCTCGCTTTATGTTAAAAGTACCTCGGAATAGATGAGATCTAAACATTAGAATTACAAAATGCCCTTTTAAGTCAAATGAAAACTGTTTGATGTCAGGAAAGATGTCTTCACTATAAAACAAAAAGCATATGTCCTAAGATGATGAATTGGACATCATCAAAATTTAAACTTCCTGCTCCTGGAAAGACACACTAAGGAAATGAAAAGCAAATCACAGCCTAAGAGAAAATGTGGCAAACATATATGACAAAGAATCACATGAAGGAAATAATTTTAAATTCTTGTAACTCAATTATAAAAAGACAAGGCATTGAATCTTAGAACAAAGCAAAATGTGTGGACACTCCACAGATGGCAAGCTATATTAAGCATTATTAGTTATAAAAAAATGCAAGTTAAAACTCATCATTAGCATCACTAAAATCTTAAAAGAATGATAATATGAAGGTTTGGTGAAAATACAGGACAAAGAGAGTTCTCATAGATTGCTGGTAGGAAAGTAAAATCACATGATGATTTTGATATAGTTTAGTAACTTCTCAAAATGTTAAGATATACACTTACCATACTACTCAGAGGTCCTACCTTTGAGTATTTATTTAAGAGAATTAAAAATCTATGTCACGCAACTTGTGATGAATGTGGGAAGGAAAAATAGCAAAAATTTAATAGCAAAAACCTGGGAGTGGTCCAAATGTTCAACACAGATGAATAGAGAAACTTTGTGATATATGCATAAAATAGAATACTATTCAGCAATAAAAAAATATATACTGTTGGGTAGATCTTAGCAATGAAATGCCTGGTGAAAAGTCCAAAGAATATCCAACTCATATAAAGTACTTAAACAGCTGACCTAATTTTTTTGAGAACAAGACCATATCAATAGTTACTTGGAGCTTACAGGAGTAGGGGAATTGGTGCAAAATAATATAGGAACATGATAAAAATACTCTGTTTTGATTGTGTAAAATAGTTTGATAGATAGATAGATAGATAGATAGATAGATAGATAGATAGATAGATAGATAGATAGATATGTGGAAAGCCGTGATAACATTCGCCATTACAAGATGGCGCTGGCTTCCGCTGCGCCAGCCCGACTTCCTTTCAGGAAACTAGCTGTGTGCGCATGTGCAAGAGTGTGTACGCGCCAAGTCTTTGCCCACCCCGGGGCATGCCAATGAGATCATGGGTAAGCAACCAACCAGGCATGAACACGCCACATTAGGGTGTATATAAGCAGTGCTATTCTGGAGCTCGGTCTCTTCCTCTTTAAGATGCAATAAACGCTTTGCTGCAGAAGGATCCTGGTGTCCTCGCGTCGTTCTTGCTGGCGAGACGTTAGGCTCAAGACATAGATAGATAGATAGATAGATAGATAGATAGATAGATAGATAGATAGATAGATAGATGATTGAACAACACTGTTAAAATGTAATCATTCTACGAATGTTGTTCTTCTAATTATAATCTATATATTTCATATAATCATTCTTCCGGTTGATGTTTTCAGAATACTACATTATTTTATGAAGATAATCTCCATGCAAGGCAAGAAGGTATTACTTGCTCATGCCCTTGGGAGGGCCTATCTCTTAGGTCATTGTGCTACTGGCCAATGTAACCTCTGCATTTGAAGTATTTGTTTGAAATACTTTTAACAATATCACTTTGTTCTAATTAACTCAAAAATAAAACCATCACACAGATAGTTTAAGGAATCTCCTCTACTATCTTCCCAGTCCCAAACTTCATGCATCCCAGTGAACTCTTGTACAGTTTGTACCCCACTCTGAAGCCAGAGAGCTTTACTTAGGGCTTTATACTTTCATCCTCGATTATGTTTATGCTCACCTATCTGTGGTAGCTTGACTAGGAACGGCCCCCATTGATTCACGTGTTTGAATGTTTGGCCCACAGAGAGTGACCTTGTTGGAGGAAAGTGGTCACTGTGGAGGCTTGCTTTGAGGTCTAATACATGTTCAATTTTCACCCAATGAGGTAATCTCCTTCTTGCTGCCATCAGATCAAGATATAAAACTCTCAGCTCCTTCTCCAACACCATGACTGTGTGAATGCTGCCATGCTTCTCTCACCAGGATGATAATGGACCAACCTTGAAACTGTAAGCCAGCCCCAATTAAATGTTTTCCTTTATAAGAGTTACCTTGGTTATGGTGTCTCTTCACAGCAATGAAGCCAAAACTAAGACACTTATCCAACAGACAGAAATAAAAACAAACAAACAAACAAACAAACAAACAAAAAACTACAATAGAGTTGGAGTCAGAAAAGAAGGGAAAACCTTTATATCCCCTTTCCAATTCACATGCCCTTTTGCCTACATTCTGTGCTTTCTCAAAGGTTCAGGAAATTCAAACTAAGGTAACTAAGGTAAGAAATTAGGAAGGAAGACAAGAGAGGATTATTTGAAATCTTTGATGCAAACATCAAGCAGAAATTTATGTAACCTAGCAGATTAAAGTGGATTTGGTACATTGTCATTAAATGATAGTGTGTGTGTGTGTGTGTGTGTGTGTGTGTGTGTGTGTGTGTGACTACACTTAAAGATGAGGTTTAAGGTGTATTATGTCCAAGGCTCCTCTATAATAAAGTAGTACAAGCAAGGTATCTTAACACAACAGAAAAATTGTCTCTCAGTTCTGTGGAAGGATTTTGGCAGGGCCCTGGTCCCCCTAAAAGTTTCAGGAAATGCCTTTTCTCCTGAATCCTGGTAGCTGCAGTTTTTGGATTTCCTTGGCTTTGAAAGGCCTTGCTGTAAACTCTGCCTTTGTTCTCCTGACCTCCTCCTCAACTGACGCCAAGGTCACCTGGCCATCAGCTCTTAACGACATCACTCACACAGACGTAGGGCCTGCCCTCTTCCATCATGACCTCATCTCAACTAATTATATCTGCAAAGACTCTTCCAAATAAGGTGATGTTCGAGGATAGCAGGAATGAGGACAAATGCTTATCTTTTCAAGGGAGTCCAGGATACAACTCAAACCATCACAGATGTAAAAAATGTTGACCTACGCCTTATTACAGGATAAGAGAATCTGGACTTTCTGAATAAAAGTAGGATTATGAATCCATCTCCCCATTGGTCTAATCAGCACTCTCCTGCTCATTGATTTACAGAATACCTAAGAGTTCCAGCCTTTAGCTGAACAATGAGGATATGAAGATGGATTTCTAAAAACTAACTGTTGTAGAACTTGGCCTCATAAGAGGAAGTGAAGCAGCAGCACACACACACACACACACACACACACTAAAACACCCCATGGCTATGATAGAAGTGTTTCTAAAGTTCAAATGTGGCAGACAGAAGAAAGCAACCACTTACAGATGTCCAACTGTTTCTGGAAGGGAGTGGCAGTTGAGTGGGAACTCCAGAAAAGACGCTCTCTAGAAAAGACAGGGACAAGAGTCATAGCAAAGAGATTATGATTTTTGTTCTTGTTTTGTTTTCCAAGTGAAGAATATGGCAAAACTGAAGACCAGATGTGTGAGGTGAAACTCACTGTGCCGAGGAAGGACGTGAATAGCTAGCTGTGTGGGGTCACTGGGTGGTAAGATACATAGGGTTACAAAGGGAAACGGGAAATGCCTAAAGAATATCTGCGGTTAGGTAATGAATAGAAACTTAGACCATGGCTGAGTGTTAGATGTTAGATATTTGTGTGTGTGCCAAATATAAAGCCAATTACAAAGTTTTAAGCAAACAAGTAATAATAACGTATGTACTGGTGAATAGGAAAGTATCAAATTCATAGCTATGGGATTCCTTGAAAGAGAAGTGTAAAGGGGAGCATCAGTTATGTGGCCTCCTCAAACTGAGGTAACTTAATAAGGCAGAAAAACAAGGCTTTAAGTAGCATCTGAGAGGACGAATGTGCAGAAACCAGAATTTGGGAAAAGGGAGAACTCACAAATTACATTACAGTGAGGAGAGAAAGGAAATCCATTTAAAGAATCCAATTCTTCATTTGTGTTCCTCATTTGTGGACAAATAAGGCATCAGTGTGCTTTGCAGGCATAGAGACAGAGGGACAGAAGATAAAATAAATGATCAAACAGTGGCGAAGGAAAATAAGAAGACACTAGGATCTCAGCACACGCTAGAAATGTAGCTCCATGATTTACAATCACATGATATGACACACGTGACAGGGAGGCTCCTTGCCTTATTCTCTTGAGATAGGGTCTGTCACTGAACCTTGACTTGAGTCCATCACCCTATCCATCGCCCCTCCTCCACCCTGCCCCGCCCCAATATGCAGGCCTACTGCAGTGTGAGCAATCCTTTTGTCTCTGTACTCACCAGTCCCCAGCCTTGTGGTTACAGGTACAGCTGCCTCTCTGGCTTGTTCTGTGAGTACTGGATCTCAGGTCCCCTTGCTTGTGAAGCAAGCATTCTTACCCAGTGAACCATCCTCCCAAGCTTCGAAATATCTTTTGTTGTTTGTTTGTTTGTCTTTGTTTTTTGTTTTTAAAGACAAATTTTTCCCTCTATAGTCCTGGCTATCCTGGAACACTCTGTAGACCAGGCTAGCCTTAAACTCAGAGATTCATCTGCTTCTGCCTCCAATGTGCTAGGATTAAAGGTGTGTGTCACTACTACCCTGCTTTAATTAATTTGTTCTGTTTGTGACAGAGTTTCTCTGTGTTGTCAACCTTGGCTGTCCTGGATTTGTAGACTAGGCTGGTATTGAATTTACAGAGATCCTTCTGCCTCTACCTCCTGAATTCTAGGATTAAAGGCACGTGCCAACACACCTAGTTTAATTGACTTTTTAAAAGTTACTGTTCGGGGCACTCCTGAGGCTGCAGAGCGGAAGAGACCACCAACACTGCTCACCCCTGCCCACATCCCTGGCCCAAAAGGAAACTGTATAAGGCCTCTGGGCTCCCGTGGGGGAGGGCCCAGGAGCGGCAGGACACCTGCCTGAGACACCGCCAGAACCTGAAAGAAACAGACCGGATAAACAGTTCTCTGCACCCAAATCCCGTGGGAGGGAGAGCTAAACCTTCAGAGAGGCAGACAAGCCTGGGAAACCAGAAGAGACTGCTCCCTGCACACACATCTCGGATGCCAGAGGAAAAAGCCAAAGACCATCTGGAACCCTGGTGCACTGAAGCTCCCGGAAGGGGCGGCACAGGTCTTCCTGGTTGCTGCCACTGCAGAGAGCCCCTGGGCAGCACCCCACGAGCGAACTTGAGCCTCAGGACCACAGGTAAGACCAAATTTTCTGCTGCAAGAAAGCTGCCTGGTGAACTCAAGACACAGGCCCACAGGAACAGCTGAAGACCTGTAGAGAGGAAAAACTACACGCCCGAAAGCAGAACACTCTGTCCCCATAACTGGCTGAAAGAAAACAGGAAAACAGGTCTACAGCACTCCTGACACACAGGCTTATAGGACAGTCTAGCCACTGTCAGAAATAGCAGAACAAAGTAACACTAGAGATAATCTGATGGCGAGAGGCAAGCGCAGGAACCCAAGCAACAGAAACCAAGACTACATGCCATCATCGGAGCCCAATTCTCCCACCAAAACAAACATGGAATATCCAAACACACCAGAAAAGCAAGATCTAGTTTCAAAATCATATTTGATCATGATGCTGGAGGACTTCAAGAAAGACATGAACACACTTAGGGAAACACAGGAAAACATTAATAAACAAGTAGAAGCCTACAGAGAGGAATCGCAAAAATCCCTGAAAGAATTCCAGGAAAACACAATCAAACAGTTGAAGGAATTAAAAATGGAAATAGAAGCAATCAAGAAAGAACACATGGAAACAACCCTGGATATAGAAAACCAAAAGAAGAGACAAGGAGCTGTAGATACAAGCTTCACCAACAGAATACAAGAGATGGAAGAGAGAATCTCAGGAGCAGAAGATTCCATAGAAATCATTGACTCAACTGTCAAAGATAATGTAAAGCGGAAAAAGCTACTGGTCCAAAACATACAGGAAATCCAGGACTCAATGAGAAGATCAAACCTAAGGATAATAGGTATAGAAGAGAGTGAAGACTCCCAGCTCAAAGGACCAGTAAATGTCTTCAACAAAATCATAGAAGAAAACTTCCCTAACCTAAAAAAAGAGATACCCATAGACATACAAGAAGCCTACAGAACTCCAAATAGATTGGACCAGAAAAGAAACACCTCCCGTCACATAATTGTCAAAACACCAAACGCACAAAATAAAGAAAGAATATTAAAAGCAGTAAGGGAAAAAGGTCAAGTAACATATAAAGGGAGACCTATCAGAATCACACCAGACTTCTCGCCAGAAACTATGAAGGCCAGAAGATCCTGGACTGATGTCATACAGACCCTAAGAGAACACAAATGCCAGCCCAGGTTACTGTATCCAGCAAAACTCTCAATTAACATAGATGGAGAAACCAAGATATTCCATGACAAAACCAAATTTACACAATATCTTTCTACATATCCAGCACTACAAAGGATAATAAATGGTAAAGCCCAACATAAGGAGGCAAGCTATACCCTAGAAGAAGCAAGAAACTAATCGTCTTGGCAACAAAACAAAGAGAAGAAAAGCACACAAACATAACCTCACATCCAAATATGAATATAAAGGGAAACAATAATCACTATTCCTTAATATCTCTCAATATCAATGGCCTCAACTCCCCAATAAAAAGACATAGATTAACAAACTGGATACGCAACGAGGACCCTGCATTCTGCTGCCTACAGGAAACACACCTCAGAGACAAAGACAGACACTACCTCAGAGTGAAAGGCTGGAAAACAACTTTCTAAGCAAATGGTCAGAAGAAGCACGCTGGAGTAGCCATTCTAATATCAAATAAAATCAATTTCCAACTAAAAGTCATCAAAAAAGATAAGGAAGGACACTTCATATTCATCAAAGGAAAAATCCACCAAGATGAACTCTCAATCCTAAATATCTATGCCCCAAATACAAGGGCACCTACATACGTAAAAGAAACCTTACTAAAGCTCAAAACACACATTGCACCTCACACAATAATAGTGGGAGATTTCAACACCCCACTCTCATCAATGGACAGATCATGGAAACAGAAATTAAACAGTGATGTCGACAGACTAAGAGAAGTCATGAGCCAAATGGACTTAACGGATATTTATAGAACATTCTATCCTAAAGCAAAAGGATATACCTTCTTCTCAGCTCCTCATGGTACTTTCTCCAAAATTGACCATATAATTGGTCAAAAAACGGGCCTCAACAGGTACAGAAAGATAGAAATAATCCCATGCGTGCTATCGGACCACCACGGCCTAAAACTAGTCTTCAATAACAATAAGGGAAGAATGCCCACATATACGTGGAAATTGAACAATGCTCTACTCAATGATAACCTGGTCAAGGAAGAAATAAAGAAAGAAATTAAAAACTTTTTAGAATTTAATGAAAATGAAGATACAACATACTCAAACTTATGGGACACAATGAAAGCTGTGCTAAGAGGAAAACTCATAGCGCTGAGTGCCTGCAGAAAGAAACAGGAAAGAGCATATGTCAGCAGCTTGACAGCACACCTAAAAGCTCTAGAACAAAAAGAAGCAAATACACCCAGGAGGAGTAGAAGGCAGGAAATAATCAAACTCAGAGCTGAAATCAACCAAGTAGAAACAAAAAGGACCATAGAAAGAATCAACAGAACCAAAAGTTGGTTCTTTGAGAAAATCAACAAGATAGATAAACCCTTAGCCAGACTAACGAGAGGACACAGAGAGTGCGTCCAAATTAACAAAATCAGAAATGAAAAGGGAGACATAACTACAGATTCAGAGGAAATTCAAAAAATCATCAGATCTTACTATAAAAACCTATATTCAACAAAATTTGAAAATCTTCAGGAAAGGGACAATTTCCTAGACAGATACCAGGTATCGAAGTTAAATCAGGAACAGATAAACCAGTTAAACAACCCCATAACTCCTAAGGAAATAGAAGCAGTCATTAAAGGTCTCCCAACCAAAAAGAGCCCAGGTCCAGACGGGTTTAGTGCAGAATTCTATCAAACCTTCATAGAAGACCTCATACCAATATTACCCAAACTATTCCACAAAATTGAAACAGATGGAGCCCTACCGAATTCCTTCTACGAAGCCACAATTACTCTTATACCTAAACCACACAAAGACACAACAAAGAAAGAGAACTTCAGACCAATTTCCCTTATGAATATCGACGCAAAAATACTCAATAAAATTCTGGCAAACCGAATCCAAGAGCACATCAAAACAATCATCCACCATGATCAAGTAGGCTTCATCCCAGGCATGCAGGGAAGGTTTAATATACGGAAAACCATCAACGTGATCCATTATATAAACAAACTGAAAGAACAGAACCACATGATCATTTCATTAGATGCTGAGAAAGCATTTGACAAAATTCAACACCCCTTCATGATAAAAGTCCTGGAAAGAATAGGAATTCAAGGCCCATACCTAAACATAGTAAAAGCCATATACAGCAAACCAGTTGCTAACATTAAACTAAATGGAGAGAAACTTGAAGCAATCCCACTAAAATCAGGGACTAGACAAGGCTGCCCACTCTCTCCCTACTTATTCAATATAGTTCTTGAAGTTCTAGCCAGAGCAATCAGACAACAAAAGGAGATCAAAGGGATACAGATCGGAAAAGAAGAGGTCAAAATATCACTATTTGCAGATGATATGATAGTATATTTAAGTGATCCCAAAAGTTCCACCAGAGAACTACTAAAGCTGATAAACAACTTCAGCAAAGTGGCTGGGTATAAAATTAACTCAAATAAATCAGTAGCCTTCCTCTATACAAAAGAGAAACAAGCCGAGAAAGAAATTAGGGAAACGACACCCTTCATAATAGACCCAAACAATATAAAGTACCTCGGTGTGACTTTAACCAAGCAAGTAAAAGATCTGTACAATAAGAACTTCAAGACACCGAGGAAAGAAATTGAAGAAGACCTCAGAAGATGGAAAGATCTCCCATGCTCATGGATTGGCAGGATTAATATAGTAAAAATGGCCATTTTACCAAAAGCAATCTACAGATTCAATGCAATCCCCATCAAAATACCAATCCAATTCTTCAAAGAGTTAGACAGAACAATTTGCAAATTCATCTGGAATAACAAAAAACCCAGGATAGCTAAAGCTATCCTCAACAATAAAAGGACTTCAGGGGGAATCACTATCCCTGAACTCAAGCAGTATTACAGAGCAATAGTGAAAAAAACTGCATGGTATTGGTACAGAGACAGACAGATAGACCAATGGAATAGAATTGAAGACCCAGAAATGAACCCACACACCTATGGTCACTTGATTTTTGACAAAGGAGCCAAAACCATCCAATGGAAAAAAGATAGCATTTTCAGCAAATGGTGCTGGTTCAACTGGAGGGCAACATGTAGAAGAATGCAGATCGATCCATGCTTATCACCCTGTACAAAGCTTAAGTCCAAGTGGATCAAGGACCTCCACATCAAACCAGACACACTCAAACTAATAGAAGAAAAACTAGGGAAGCATCTGGAACACATGGGCACTGGAAAAAATTTCCTGAACAAAACACCAATGGCTTATGCTCTAAGATCAAGAATCGACAAATGGGATCTCATAAAACTGCAAAGCTTCTGTAAGGCAAAGGACACTGTGGTTAGGACAAAACGGCAACCAACAGATTGGGAAAAGATCTTTACCAATCCTACAACAGATAGAGGCCTTATATCCAAAATATACAAAGAACTCAAGAAGTTAGACCGCAGGGAAACAAATAACCCTATTAAAAAATGGGGTTCAGAGCTAAACAAAGAATTCACAGCTGAGGAATGCCGAATGGCTGAGAAACACCTAAAGAAATGTTCAACATCTTTAGTCATAAGGGAAATGCAAATCAAAACAACCCTGAGATTTCACCTCACACCAGTGCGATTGGCTAAGATTAAAAACTCAGGTGACAGCAGATGCTGGCGAGGATGTGGAGAAAGAGGAACACTCCTCCATTGTTGGTGGGATTGCAGACTGGTAAAACCATTCTGGAAATCAGTCTGGAGGTTCCTCAGAAAATTGGACATTGAACTGCCTGAGGATCTAGCTATACCTCTCTTGGGCATATACCCAAAAGATGCCTCAACATATAAAAGAGACACGTGCTCCACTATGTTCATCGCAGCCTTATTTATAATAGCCAGAAAATGGAAAGAACCCAGATGCCCTTCAACAGAGGAATGGATACAGAAAATGTGGTACATCTACACAATGGAATATTACTCAGCTATCAAAAACAACGAGTTTATGAAATTCGTAGGCAAATGGTTGGAACTGGAAAATATCATCCTGAGTGAGCTAACCCAATCACAGAAAGACATACATGGTATGCACTCATTGATAAGTGGCTATTAGCCCAAATGCTTGAATTACCCTAGATCCCTAGAACAAACGAAACTCAAGACGGATGATCAAAATGTGAATGCTTCACTCCTTCTTTAAATGAGGAAAAAGAATACCCTTGGCAGGAAAGGGAGAGGCAAAGATTAAAACAGAGACTGAAGGAACACCCATTCAGAGCCTGCCCCACATGTGGCCCATACATATACAGCCACCCAATTAGACAAGATGGATGAAGCAAAGAAGTGCAGACCGACAGGAGCCGGATGTAGATCGCTCCTGAGAGACACAGCCAGAATACAGCAAATACAGAGGCGAATGCCAGCAGCAAACCACTGAACTGAAAATAGGTCCCCCGTTGAAGGAATCAGAGAAAGAACTGGAAGAGCTTGAAGGGGCTCGAGACCCCAAAAGTACAACAATGCCAAGCAACCAGAGCTTCCAGGGACTAAGCCACTACCTAAAGACTATACATGGACTGACCCTGGACTCTGACCCCATAGGTAGCAATGAATATCCTAGTAAGAGCACCAGTGGAAGGGGAAGCCCTGGGTCCTGCTAAGACTGAACCCCCAGTGAACTAGTCTATGGGGGGAGGGCGGCAATGGGGGGAGGGTTGGGAGGGGAACACCCATAAGGAAGGGGAGGGGGGAGGGGGATGTTTGCCCGGAAACCGGGAAAGGGAATAACACTCGAAATGTATATAAGAAATACTCAAGTTAATAAAAAAAAAAAGAACACAATTTAATAAAGACTACTTCAATTGATAAATGTCAAAAAAATAAAAAATAAAAGTTACTGTTCACCCCAGTGAACTAGACTGTTGGGGGGAGGGGGACAATGGGGGGAGGGTGGGGAGGGGAACACCGATAAGAAAGGGGAGGGGGGAGGGGGATGTTTGCCCGGAAACTGGGAAAGGGAATAACACTCGAAATGTATATAAGAAATACTCAAGTTAATAATAAAAAAAAAAAGTTACTGTTCAGAGCTGGGTGGTGGCAGCCATGTTTAATCCCTGAACTCAAGAGGTGGAGGGTAGGCAGATCTCTGAGTTTGAGGACAGGCTGATGCATAGAGCAAGTTCCAGGACAGCCAGGGCTACACAGAAACCTTGTCTTGAGAAATGAGAGAGAGAGAGAGAGAGAGAGAGAGAGAGAGAGAGAGAGAGAGAGAGAGAGAGAGAGAGAGAATACAGAATATCAGGTTTTATTGTGACATAGTCATTTTGTATAGTTTATACTTTGCTCATTTTTATACACACTCATGGCTTCTCTTGTCTCCCATAGACCTGTCCACTCTTGCTTGTCAGTATTCCTCCTCAAGCAGCCCTGCCTTGACTAAAAGAGAAAACATTCAATATTTGTTGGCCAGAACAGAAGAACAAAAACTCATTCTGGTGCAAGAGTCACTGTGTCTAAAGGATAAGACTAAGGTTGCGGCTGCTGCTTGACAGGAGTGAAGGGAGACTCCTGAGAAGGGAAGCAGCTTGGTACATCTGGACAGCCCTTGGCTTGAGTCTGGAGATGAACGTGGGTATCCAGGAACATTTCAATGCAAGATCATTCCCAAATAAATTGCAGCTAAGTTCCATTTTTCCAAAGACACTTCAGGAGAGAGTGTTCCTCCATTTACAGGGGAAACTCCATGGAGGTCAGAGCGGTGTACCGTGTGACTCCATGTCCACATTTAAAAGCGCCTGGGTCCCACCCACAGTCTGATCCACAAAGGCTGCTCTTGACCGTGAGGATAGAGGAGCTTCGCTGGTTCTGTTCTGAATTCCTGGTTTCCAGAAGCAAAAGAAAGAGTGAGACAAAATTCAGTTATGATAGAAAGTTTAAAAAAAAATAAGTAATGTGTTCTTCCTTAAAAGGTAAGTTTCATGTCGTCCCCGTGGCTCACTGGGAGAGGAACGGGAACACAGTGATTTAAAGACTTGAGTGTTGAGGATTTAGCTCAGCGGTAGAGCGCTTGCCTAGGAAGCGCAAGGCCCTGGGTTCGGTCCCCAGCTCCGGAAAAAAAAGAACCAACTAAAGACTTGAGTGTCCCCATTCCCCCGTTTTGACTTACAGCGGTCGGCTTCACACAGAATCAAAGTGTGGACTTGGATGACCCAGAAGCATTTTAGGAGGTATTCGAGGGAAGGCATTAACCACTGTTTTATTTCTAAAACTCATCCTGGTAGCACATGTCTACCTAGAATTCCCCAGAAGCCTCCACATGCAATTCTTTATCAATTGCTTATACAGAGTCTCTGGGACGGTCTGTTTCTGAACAGAATCGTGAACAGGGTAACAAAAAGTTTTTCTGGCCAGCTTTATTCCTTTTGAAGATAAAGTAGCTTTTCGTATTGCTCTATAGTTTTTCTTAGCCTTATGACATGATTTTTTAAAATATGCATGTCTTTGTTTACCCTGTTTTTGCATTTGTAATTAAAACACATCCAAGTGATAGCCACTGAACAATCCTTAGGAAGCAGCACTATTTGCTTTTAATGTTCCCATCATGAACATTAAAATGTAATGTGGCTCGATCAATAATGAGTTTGGATGTCAACAAAACGCCAGAAAAAAAAAAGCTTTTCATACTCATTGGCCTCTGACCTTACTTAATTCTGCTACTTCTATTGCAAAGCAAAAAGTGTGTGCTAACAAATAGCACAGCCTGGAGAATCCATTTCCAAGGACAGCAGCGCAAATGCCGCGTCGTGCGTTCTCAGGGTTTGGCAGATTTTTATCTTGAGTATAATAGCTTCAAAGATTAACCAGCCATTTGCTTCATAAGCTTGAACACAGCTCACAGTGGAACCGAAACCCGCATTTGGAGTTCCTGCATAAAGTGCTATTCAGAGTAGCCCCACCGTCATTAAAACATAGAGTTAGTTTTGTGAATGGCATCAGTAAGCAATCTTTCCGATGTAAAGAAAGCAGTAGGAATAAACTTTAAGTCAAAGGCAAGTTCTTCTGGTCCCTCATCCACAATGTTTATCCCAGTGGGATATGATACAGTGTGTGCAATTGCTCTGCTCCACGATAATTATGAAGAGCAATAACATGTGGTATGAATAGAACGTGTAACAAAGACCAGCAGTAGATGGTAAAATAAACCACTGGTTATGTCAAAACTAATAACTTATTTACTCAGGCAGAGTCAGCGAGTTAAGCGGTCAGATGAGCCCGTGTTTAAACCTCACTAATAGTACACATGGCTTTTCTGGTTCATCATTTTCAACAGTTCCTTCAGAGCCATTTTAGAGATTATGTGCAATTGACTAGGTTTCATTAATGGCTTACGTGAGAACACATGCTCACATCCCGGAAGGAGGTTTCCAGGATAGTCACGTTAGCAACTATAATTTGCCTCTGTGCAGCTTCCGGGAACAGGTGGGGTATTCTAAGGCCCCTTTCCATAAACGGCGTTCACTACTGAAGAAAACTGCATTTTGCTTTCGTAGAAACGGAGGCAGCTGTGCAATAGAACACCTGAGGCATCTTTAAAACATTAAGGATCGCACTGTACTTTTAAGAAGTGGGGCACTTCCCATAGCTCTCCCCATTCTACCCTGACTCCCTATGCAGATCCTTTCTTCCTATTGAACCTTAACATTTTTTATTTATAAATACACAAGGGGATCCATTTCAGACATACGCAGCCTCATAAATTATGTTCAGCAGTTGAAACGGTTACACTCGTGTCACGAATTGAGCATCCTCCTTGATTAGACTGCTATTTATTGCCACCAGCTGCACTGCCTAGCTAAGAAAGTTCTTGACAGTAGCGATTGCTTTTCAGCCCCACTGCTTCCGGCTGCTCGAGGGGGCTTCTATTTCCAAATGAAGCCACCCTTCCCAAACTCTTCTGCTTCACAGATTCTTCTTGTCACCGTGATGGTGGAGCGCGATGGGGGAGGGGACTGCACCATCTCTCGTAATTCTATGATCTCCCTGGGCTGTAAACCAGGATTTGTTGTCCAATAGCGAGGGCCTGCAAGCCGTCAAATGCATTCAGAGAATCTACCCAACTCACAGTAATGCATTTTTGAAAATTAAGATGTGAATTTAGCTTGTAACCAGAGGATATTTCAGTCACCACGTGTATCTCAGAAAAGAAGCATGGCGTACCGGAGCCCTAGGGATTGGGCTCTACTTTGCAACATTTTATAGCAGGGAAAACTAGACAAAGGTAATTACTCCTCCTCTGTTAAAGACTATTATTACACGTGCATGAACAGTTGAGCCTGCTGTTATTTTCTCTGCTGCCTATGCCGATGGCATCCAGACCATCCAAGCAGGCACGGTATAGAAATAGGGGTCTCAGCTCATTTCCCATTGCACAGTAAGTCCACTTAGAAAGGTAATCTTCCAAACCACAATGTGTGCACCGACACACCAGCATGTGCCATTAGCTGTTGACAGGATCTGTGTCTGTATCTTGTGTACGCCAGTGTGAACATTGGCTCCTGGGCCTTCTCCCTGCCCCCCTGCTTCTATATATAATTGGGCTCCCGGAGCCCATGGAGTGAACAGCCACAGTCAGTGACAGGAGGAGACATCTCTCCGTTAACATGGAAACAGAATTTCCTTGCTTTCCTCCCAAAAAGAGATTCCCTCTAGGTCAAGGTTGAGGCTTTGTGCATTGTGAGGAGAGCGAGACTCTGTGGAAGATACCTTAACCTGTGCTCTTGGAGAGCTCTCTGGAAGTGGTGTCAGGCCCTGCAGCCTTCATAAGCAGCAAATTTCTTCCCTTGACTAAACAAGAGGACAAGCAGAAAATTGATTTCTAGACATTTCCTTGGAGATAAAGATGGGAAATTAGAGCTTCAAGGTTTCTTGTCCAATCAGAATCTTGGACAAAGACAGACGTGGAGAGTTCTGTGCAGTCCAGCAATGTAGCTGTTAAGCCCCTGAGATAAAGTCACTGTGTCTCTCCCCAGATTGTACGTCTAATTCAACATGGGACTGAGTTTAAACAACCATTCAGCAGGCAATCAGCATTATCTGTGTCACAGTAGGGAAGAAGCCAAATCACCAAATTGACACACCTAGTGTCACTAACTGGCTGGGAAGAGCTGACAGGGATGGCTAATGCTAATTTTATGTTGTGTTGTTTCCAATTTTTAATATAAAAATGTTTTGTGTGTGTGTGTGTGTGTGTGTGTGTGTGTGTGTATGCGCGCGCGCGCCACATGTGCAATACTGCCAACTGAAACCAGAAGAGAGTATTAGCTCCTCTGGAACTGGAACTACAGATGTTCGTGAGCTACCTAATATGAGTGCTAAGAACCAAACAGGTCCTCTCTAAGAGCCAAAGTACTTTTAAGCACTAAACCATCTCTCCCTCCCCAGTGTTTCCTTTTGGGGCAGTATCAGATATCTGACTGAGTAGGAAGATCAGGAATAACACCAACGGAATGTTGTGTATGGAAAAGGGAAGATGCTGAATTAAAAGGGCTTAGGTGAGCACCCCTAGTGTACTCACGGGTCCTTATTGTTCCTCACACTGTCTCTGTGGAAGATACAGAATAAGAGGCAGATGAAGACACTATGCCCCGAAAGGCCACCATCCCCCGCCTACCACTTGCCAACAGGTACTACCAGTAGCCACTGCTACCATAGTTGGTGTTAGTTGCATATTTGACGGAATTAAGAATCACCTGAGAGATGATATTCTGTGCGTACATTCCTGTGGGAAGTTATCTTAATTTGCAATGGGAGGACCTGTCCCCTGAGGGTAGCACCATCCCCTAGCTGGGATTCTGAATTGGATAAGTGGAGACAGTGAGCTGCACCACAGCAGGCATCCAACATCTCCACTTCCCAGCTGTAAATGTGATATGGTTAGCTGTTTAAGCTCTTACTGCCTTGATTTCCTTCCCTGCTATGATGGATTATACCCTAATATTGCGAGCAAAATAAACCCTTTCTCTCTGAGAGGAGGAAAAGGAAGAGAGTATAGTAATAATTTAGAATTCAGTTCATATGAAGCTCAAGAAAAAGGAAGACCAAATGTGGAGGCTTCATTCCTTGTAAAAAGGAGAGCAAAACACTCACAGGAGGAAACACAGGGACAAAGAGTGGAGCAGGGACTGAAGAAAAGGTCATCCAGAGACGCCCCACATGGAGTCTCATCCCATATGCGGCTGCCCCAAACCCAGTCACTGTTGCTGATGTCAAGAAGTGCTTGTTAACAGGAGCCAGATATGGATGTCCCCTGAGGGGCTCTGCCATAGCCCTATTGATACAGATGAGGATGCTTGCAGCTAACCGTTGGACTGAACAAGGGGACTCCAATGAAGGAGTTACAGAAAAGACTGAAGGAGCTGAAGGGGTTTGCAACACCATAGGAAAAACAACAATATCAACCAACCAGACTCCACCAGAGATCCCAGGGACTAAACCACCAGCTAGAGTACACATGGAGGGACCCATGACTCCAGCCACATATGTAGCAGAGGATGGCATAGTTCAGCATCAATAGGAGGAAAAGCCCTTGGTCCTGTGAAGGCTTATGTCCCCAATGTAGGGGAATGCCAGGAGATTGAGGTGGGAGTGGGTGGGTAGGAGTGGAAACATCCTCATAGAAGCAGAGGCAAGGGGAGAAGGTAAGGAAGAGGGACAATATTAGAATGTAAATACATAAAATATCCAAGAAAAATAAAATTAAAAAAGGTCAGGAAGCGTATAAAAATTTTGGCTTATTAAAAGAAAACAGAAGTATTATAAGAATGTTTTTCATTTTAACCGCTGGTATGAGATATGGGGCTGTTTCAGACCATCTACAGCAGGTGACTAAAATTTGCCTTGTGCTTTAGCGGGGGCAAGATTTTGCCAGCTGCAGACAGTTTCTGTGATTGAGTGACACTTAGAACTCTGGGGACCTTTTAGAGAATATATAAATACTAGAGCTGGGAGAGGCAGTATGGGTGTGAATTGTTAGCTGTTGTTGTTGTTGCTATTGTTGTGGCTATGGCTGTTTGTTGGCTTAGGTTGGTGGTCATGGCTTGTTAAATAGTCATACATAGAGAAGAAGGAGGAGGAGGAGGAAGAGGAGGAGGGAGAGAAGGAGAGGGGAGGGGAGGAGGACAACAGAGAAGAAGAAGGAGGAGGAGGAAGAAGAGGAAGAAGAGGAAGAAGAGGAAGAGGAGGAAGAGGAAGAAGAAGAAGAAGAAGAAGAACAACAACAACAACAACAACAACAACAACAACAACAACAACAACAAGAACAAGAAGAACAAGAAGAACAAGAAGAAGAACAAGAAGAAGAACAGGAAGAAGAACAAGAAGAAAAACAACAAGGAGAAGAACAAGAACAAGAACAAGAAGAACAAGAAGAACAAGAAGAACAAGAAGAACAAGAAGAACAAGAAGAAAGAACAAGAAGAACAACAAGAAGAAGTTACAGTAACTATCAAACTTTCTCCAGGCACCTAATCAGCAGGAAGTCATCTAGCATAATGTCATCCCCCTCTCTTACCCTTGACTTTATTCAGGATTCTCTCTCCTTTCCTCTTTATCCTTCTTTTGGTCTCTTATATAGTGTTAGGGGGTTGAATGGGTGGAGGAAGAAAGAGTGAAGAATGGTGGAAGAATGAAGAAGCCACAGAGCAGCCAAAGACCAGACACAGACCTAGCAAGGTAGCAAAGGAGAAAGTAGACTGTTGTTGACATTACTTATTTCTACTAAAATGTAGATAATTTAATACAGACCATTCATGATAGGGAATTTGATAAAGTATCTGGATGAGTATGTGTGTTCTTTAGTGAGATTGAAAGGTAAAATATTATAACAGAGAATGAAGATAAAAAAATTAAAGTTACTAAGAAAAGACTAACAACACTAGTAGTTAGTGGGGTGGTGAGATCCTGAAGGCAGAAATCAAAAGTGGCTAATGCTCTCTGACGAAGTGACCTTTGGACTGAGTATGGCACACATGAGTCACACCCATTTAAAGAACATCCACTGATGATATTAGCAATAAACATTTTGGGTAGAAAATATGCAGGTAAAAATACGTTCAAAGGGATGGGGAGATGGCTCAGTGGTTAAGAACATATCCTGCTCCTGGGCCCATGCAGCCAGTGGCTCACAGCTGCCAGCCACTCCATCTCTGGAGGATCTGACTCACCGTTCCAGACTCATGGACACTTGCACTCATACACACAAGCACACACACACACACACACACACACACACACACACACACACAATGTAAACTAAAGTGACTATATTTTTAAAGATTTATTTATTTATTTATTATATCTCGAAGATAGGAAATGCTATGTAAATTGTATTGTGTAAACCCTAATAAAAAGTGTCTATCTCATGACATAGCCAATGAGGGTAGATTGTTCTGTGATTGGTTTAATATTTATTATATATAAGTACACTGTAGCTGTCTTCGGACACACCAGAAGAAGGCATCGGATCTCATTACAGATGATTGTGAGCCACTATGTGGTTGCTGGGATTTGAACTCAGGAACTCTGGAAGAGCAGTCAGTGCTCTTAACCACTGAGCCATCTCTCCAGCCCTAAAATGACTATTTTTAAGGTATATTTAAATAAAAAGAGGCACTTGAATCTATTTCTATCTGCTTTCTGGACGTGATTTGAATTCCATTTTGTGGGAGCTATCCCGTAAGTATATAATAAGATTCTTCGCTTCCCAACAACTAGGCACTAAACCATCTGCTGAGCAACTTTAAATTCTACTTCTCTAATATAGTCTCCTTAACTGTAATTGTGATCTACAACAGCGTTTTGAAGCACCTATTAAACCAATCACAGGACAATCCACCCTCATTGGTTACATCATGGGATAGACGCTTTTAACTGGGGTTTACACAATACGATTTACATAGCATTTCCTAACTGTCTTCGAGATATTGTTGTTTTCTCTAGAAATATTATAGAAATCCTCCTCTGAAATACCCAATTGAGTTTGATTTAGTAATTAGAGTCAAAAACTTGGAATTACCTAACAGCTGTGAATTCTTCTATTTTTATCAAAGAAAAAATATTGAATGGCTAAATCTAACGTTCAATTCCAGGAAAAAAAATCCTTTGAGTAAATCAATTAATTGATACCCTGATGTCCTGCCAGGATTTCTCCATTCATTATATCAGATCAGCACAAACATCATTGGATCGGAGTAGTAATTACCATTCATCTCAAATGAACCCAAGAGAATGGAATAGCTCAATCCACAAGATTTCATCTTAGTTGCAGGAAAGTAGAATGAGTACTCTTAGCAGTTCCTAAACAGAATTACACAGAACAATTATACAGAACTAAATCCACGTACAATCCACAACTAGACCATCTCAGTTAGGAGTCTGGCTTTGCAACTAAATAGGAATGTGGTCTTAAGGACAATACTACTTTTCAACGCCTCATCTATAATGTGAAAAGAATAGTTCGCCACTTGGAATTGTCCTAAGATGATATTAACTGTGTTTAACACACACACACACACACACACACACACACACACACACACACACACACACTCACTCACTCACATGCCCAATTCTCCATACACATGTGCTTGTTGATCTCCTTTGTGTAGTCAATGGCATAAAGTGTAGTTTACCTTTGATTACTTAATGCACTCACTACCTTGGCTCTTCTGGCAAGAAGAATCTCTTCTTCCTAAACGCCATTCTCTTGTTTCCTTGTACTGCTTATTAGGACCAAACGCCCACACCTTCGCTACTCGGCACACTCCTGAAATCCCTCTTCCCTACAGAACCTGACTTGTGTAAGTAAGATGATAAATCTCCTTCCTCTTCATTTTCAATGAGCTACTTATACAACACAAACACGGAGCACACCAAAGCTTGTACGTCAATGTTTACATTACATCCTGGCCAATGTTTTTTGCATTGTGCACAGTTGAACATGTAGGCTTCTTGCCAGGCAGGCGCTTTGCCTGTTTGATTAGTTCCCTGGGTTCATACATGAGCATAGTTGGGGGGTTGGGTGGAGAGTGGAAGCGCTATTTTTAGAATATTTTGTGCTATTTAACATCCAAAAAATGAACGCTACGGGGAGAGGAGTGAAAGAGGGCAATGGTGAGAGCCAGGAGGGGACCCCTGAAGAAGAGAATAGCATCATGGGAGGTATTTTCTCCAATCAAAAAAAGGAGACCTCAGACAATTCTGCCAGAGAGTTACACATGCCAATAAGGCTTCCTCTTGGAAAAAGTAACCCTCACTCAAAATCTTCCTGCCCAGTTCTCTGTAAGAGGAAGATGGTAAACAATTACTGTGGCTATTTTCCTCTTTCTAGGGAGAGTAAGTAAAAATAAAGCAACCTTCACAAATTACTTGTTTAAAATTCAAAAGTAAATTCAAAACTTACTTGTTTAAAATGGTTGAAAATAAGGGAAGAGTTAGATTGTATTTTCTAATAAAGGGATTGGTAAGCAAATCCACAGGTTGCAAGAGTCTCATCTAAATGACTCCTGAATTGTCAGTCACCTTTGTGGTTTCTTTTGGTAGCTCAATTCTCATCACAACCTTGAAGGAAAGAAAGGACAAAACCAGAAAAAAAAAATACAAACAGAGCAAAGACAAGGAGATTAAAGAGGGACTGAGTGCAGGACTGAAAGAGAAGAAGAAGGTGGATTGCCTGATTCAATGCCTTCGGTAGCAGCAAAAGGCATTTCACAGTGAATCCATTTAAAATGAAACCATATTTCAGCAGCAGAAAGTTCAAAGGCATTTGATTAGGATTATTTTAGAAAGTAAAGTCAAAATTGTGAAGGCGGAGGCCATAATTTCTATAAGAAATCAGATAGATTTTGTAATTGAATACAGCTCAGTCCGAAATCAGAAAGAAGGAACCAGGCATTGCTCTTGTTGTCATAACTTTCCTAACAGAATTACGAGGCTGCAAATGCATGAGTTATGGCATATTTTGTACTCTCTCTGAGAAACTGTTCAGTCTTTTTTTCCAGTTGGTGTTTTCAGGGGTCTCACCAAGTCTTTGATAGCTGCATTCTCAATTAGCCCCCCTCCCCTGACTCCTCATTTTCTCAACTCTAAATTTTAAGGAAACTGAGTAAAATGTGATTTTTGCAGTGCACTGACACATGATTTTCATGGATCCATGCATCATTTCTCTTTGTAGGAATATATTATTTTGTATCATACTGTCCAATCTGAAGGCAATATTTGATGGTCAGTAAACAGTGGATGAAGACTGGCATGATGATCTGACATGAATTTTCTGCTATCTCAGGAAAGATGGGATTAATGGTGTGGGTTTGGTGGAGTTTTGTTGTTGTTTTGTTTGTTTTTTCTCTATTGAGTCTTTGCAGATAATGGCCATTTTCTCTTAGATTATCTCATACCTTTACAGCTTGAATTGGCTAACAAGGTCCTTTAAAACCATGGTTCAAAATGAGGCAAACTGAGGCAAAAATGAGATATTTTTCCTTCCACCAAAGCATTGGTTCCATTGGTTATCTTGAGAAGCAAGAATCTTAAATAAAATCAAAAGTAAGTCCCATTATGCATTACCCAAATAAATTCTCTGTAAGAAGATAATTTACAATAATTAATTTCTAACAAGGCATGACTCAGATAGTTGAGGGATTAAATTATTCATGGATCTAGGTTGCAAACTAGTCATGAATTACTAGTTACAGATGGCTGGGTATAAAAGAAATTGCTGGTGCCCCGAGGAATAAAGGTTTGAAACAAACCATGTATGGCTCTTTGACCCAGTAGAAGTCATCGTATTAACAGTTTACTCTAGAGCAATGAGACAATCATAAACACCATCAAAGCCACATCAGAAAGTGCTCAAGGCAGATCTACACAGCAGGAACCTATGATTGATTCTTTTTCTGCAGTGTTTGTTGCTGTACAAGGGGCCCTGCACATTGTTTCCTATTCTGTTAATTGGAGTAACCCTCTAGAAAAGGGACAGAAGACGAAAAAGACATGCAATGTTCTTTTCAACTGAACTCTTCTTGATTTCCAAAATGTGAAACCCACATACTTCAATATACACACCTGAAGGGCAAAGACAAGCAATTAAAATGCTGGTGTTTGCTACACCAAGGATTACCACAGATCCTCAGGAAGTAGAGAATTTTTAAGCAAATTTAAATCAATTAACGTTACAGTAAAATACAGATGAAAACTCAGCCTTTCAGGTTAAATGGAAGACGTCAAACAGAATTTGCAAAAGGAGCTTTACCTACTCAAAGCAATTCTTCCAAAAAGAGAAAGAAAGAAAAGGAAGGAAGGAGGAAAGAAGGAAGGAAGGAAGGAAGGAAGGAAGGAAGGAAGGAAGGAAGGAAGGAAGAAAAAGAACATAGAAGATGATGTCATGGGAGACAGTCATGGGTATTGCAAGTTCAAGACCAGGGACTAAGTAGCAAGGTCCTGTATCACAAACAAATAAATATATGAATAGATGAATGAATAAATGAATCAATGCACACTATATCAGCAACTTCACAGTTCAGACAGAAAATATGAGCATTTTTTTGTCAGTCCTTATTTCCATCCCTTTTCATCTACCAAGCAAAAAGATGCCTCTCTTTCCAAAGCCAGGATTGCCATATCCCTTTCCATGGTGCAATCTTGACTCAAGTTTCAGCCACAGAACCTGAAACAAGTGGCGATGTGGTCAATGTGTGTAATCAGCCAGTGAAGCCACCAGTCAAGGCTGAAGGGAAATCATCATGGGAAGCTTATTATGCCCAATTTACAATAACAAGCCAAATGAACCATCGGACTGAGGAGCAGAAGGCATCATTTCTTGCTGCCAGTCTAAAGGAAACTGTTCTTCTTATTCTGAGCAATTGTCAGAAAAAGACACAGTGATCTACTTAGCACGTAGCACATTAACTCAACTTTTTAGAGTTAGACACAAGACAAGATTCAGAGTAAAACTCAAGGATGTGCCCAGTCTCTAATGAGGCTGACTTAAAGCAGTGAACAAGTATTGCACAGGATCTATCTAGATGCCCTGAGGACCAAATTCATATTTAAATTTCATTTTCTGAAGCATTTGTAAGTCATCAACTAGAAATGAGTTTTCCTTTTGCTTTCAGATACCGTACAGACCATCTTAAAGGTTTGTTATTATACTTAATTGTCTTCCTGCCAAATTCGAGAAGATCTATTGGACCTATTGCTTAACATAATATGATTACATTGATGTACTCAATCATTCGGCAAAATACATAGTACCTGTGTGTGTGTGTGTGTGTGTGTGTGTGTGTGTGCGCGCGCGCATGTATCTGTGTGTGCGTGTGTATGTGTGTATGTGTGTGTATGTGTGTATGTGTGTGCGTGTGTATGTGTGTATGTGTGTATGTGTGTGCGTGTGTGTATGCATGTGTATGTGTGTATGTGTGTGTGCATGTATGTGTGTGTGCGTGTGTATGTGTGTATGTGTGTGCGTGTGTGTGTGCATGTGTATGTGTGTATGTGTGTGCGTGTGTGTGCGTGTGTGTGTGCGTGTGTATGTGTGTATGTGTGTGCGTGTGTGTGTGCATGTGTATGTGTGTATGTGTGTGCGTGTGTGTGCGTGTGTGTGTGCGTGTGTATGTGTGTATGTGTGTGCACACACACGCACCTGCACTTTGTGTGGGAGCTAGCAGTGGCCAGAGAAAGTATTTGACATGACTAGCACAAGGCAGCAGACAATCACTTGGGACCAGAATCACAGCAGCTCCTACAGCAACAGTGATGTGAGAAAGTACAGATAAATATTGTTTTTCCAGGGACTCTTCTCGCTGGCCCTAGGCTAAGGATTGCTCTATTCCAGCTTAAGCCACCTTCAAAGCAAGCTTTACCTAAAAGAACCTTGAGGGGGGAAAATACTGACTCAAAAGACTGCCTTAAACAGTAGCTGCATGGGTACAAAGAATCAGGAGCTAAGAGGGTTACAAGGATGAATGTAGCCTTTTAGGGGTGATGAATACATTGGTTACTTGACTGTGTGTAGGTACATAGCTAGATCCAAACCTGTGACATTGTGCCTTGTATTAATGTGTGGTTTATTTTGTGCCAAGTACACCTAAATAAAAAAAAAATTTAAGAGCCAGGTAAGTAGGAAACAAAAACAAAAGGGATAGACAGGTGGGCCAAGTACAGAGGCTCTCATTTGAGCCTCTCTAACAAACCAGTTATCCACCCCCACCCGATTTTCTTCCTCCCCATCTTCTGACAACCGTGATTCATCTATAGATTTTACTGTTTTTAGATCCATTATGTAAGTGGAATCATGCAGTGTTTGTTCTTCTGTGACTGGCTGCTCACTTAGCATACTGTGGGAACACAAAGTAACGTAGCCGTGAAGGGAAACATTATGGAGTTTCCTGCAGAACTTTAAAATAGAGCTAGCAGTCTCATTTCTGGGCACATATTCTAAAGCACTAATCAGGATCTGCATTCCTATGTTCATTACAGAGATATTCACTGTCTTAGTTCCTTTTTTCTATTGCTGTGATGAGACACCATGACCACGGCAACTTATAGGAGAAATCATTTAATTGGGGCTGACATTTTTAGAAGGTGAGTTCAGGACCATCAAGGAGTATAGCAGCAGGCAGGCATGGAATAATTAATATTGTACTGATGAGATATCACCAATGAGGCAGAAAGAGAGAGAGGGAGAGCTAACTGGGAACACCATGGGTCTTTGAAACTTTAAAGACTACTCCCGGGGATGTGCCTTCTTCAACAAGGCCACACCTCAAAATCCTTCCCAAACACTTCCACCAACTGAGGATCAAGCATCACCACAGGCTCATATATGAGCCTAAGAAGGACAGTATTAATCAAGTCAACATATTCACAACTGTGATACAAAAACAACCTACGTATCTATCAGTAGTTGAGTGCAAGAATGAAATGTGGATATGCAGACTTTGTTAAATTATTCAGATAGTAAAAGAAGGAAAAAATCACGTCACGTGAGAGAACTTGGATAAACCTTGAGACTGCGATATGAGGAGTCTTTATCTAAGAAATGAAGCACAGGTGCCAATCTCTCTATATACCTCTATCTACCTTTTCTACTCTCATATATGGTGTCTTATGCCTGTCTTAGTTTCTTCCTGTTGTGGTGATAAAAACACTGACCAAAACTACTTGGAGAGGAAAGGGTTGACTTGTCTTATAACTTACATCCCATCATCAAGGAAAGCCAAAGCAGGAACTCAAGATAGGGGCTGAGGAACAGACCACAGAGGAATGCCGATTCCTGGGTCACTGCCACTGCTTGCTCAACTTGCTTTCTTTTACAACCGAGGACGCCCTGCCCAGGAGTGGTACTGCCCACAGTGAGGTCAGCCCTCACAATCAATCATCAACCAAGAAAATGCCTCACGATGGCCACAGGCAGAATCGATGAAGGCAATTCCTTAGTTGATGGTCTCTCTGCCCAGGTGTAATGGGTGGATGGATGGAAACATAGATAGATAGGTAGGTAGGTAGATAGATAGATAGATAGATAGATAGATAGATAGATAGATAGATAGATAGATAGATAGATGAATGGGTGGATGGATAGATGATAGATTATAGATTATAGATCAATTAAATAGACAAACATGTAGATATAAAAAGTATAGATAATGACCAAGTGTGAGCAAGTTTTAAGCTAAAAATTCAAAGAGTTCTCAAAGGGCTAGAGGATAATTGAATTCTGAGCTATCTCAGTGGAGACATCTTTGGAATGCTTAGTTCATTCATTAGACTTAGAAGAATCACTCCTTAACAGTAGACTTAAGCTGGCCCTGGACCAGCGGATGATCTGTACACAAACACTAACAACATGACTCAAGAAAACTAAATTGATTTTCAAGTAAGTTAGCCATCAGCTAAAAGAGAAGAATCATTATTTAAAGAAGAAAATGTCAAGTTCAGCTGTGCATCACAATAGTACAAGACCTAGCAGCCAATAAAAAGGAACTGGAACTGCACAGCTGTAGAAACATTATGTAACAAATTTAAAAGACGTGAATTCAATAAACAAACCTCAGAAATAAAATAGATTGTTTTAACAAATTACAATGTACAAATTGGGACTAAACCCAATCACCCATATATTCAAAGAATTTAAAGGGAAACACACACAGTAAGAGGACAAAATTTTTAAGAAGAAATTTCTTTTGTGTGTATATTTGTATGAGGGTATGATTTATGTATATATTTGTTTATGAAAGTACACACCCACGTGTTCACTGAGACCAGATAAGAACACTTGGTTTCCTATTCTAATACTCTCCATCTCATTCCTTTCAGACAGATGTCTCACTCAATCTGGAGCTAGGCTGGCACCCAGTAAACCCCAAGGATCCCCCTGTCTCCACCTACTACACGCTGGAGTTACAGGTTTAATCAACTCCCTATTTTTTAAGATGTTATTTTTATTTTTAGTTATTTGTATATGTCTGGGTTTGTGTATGTGAGGGTAGAAGTCAGAGGAAGGTGTTAATGGATCCCCTGGAATTGGAGTTGCAGGTAGTTAGGAACCACATGATAGAAGTGATTGGAACTGAACTCTGGTCTTTTGCAAAACATCAGGAACTCTTCTCCACTGAGTCAATTCTCCAGCCGGAGAGTGCTTTTTTCCATGGGTTCTGTGATCTAATTCAGATCACCATGGTTGCACAGCAAATGCTCTTCCCCAACTTTCCAGCCCCTTAAGTAGAAATTTCTTAATGTGAAAAGTCTGCCAGATGAATGTGACAGTAGACCACACACTCCCAGAGGAAACAGAAGAACTGGACACTTGAAAAAGAATAAAAGTGGTGTAAATTAAAGAAGGAAACCATTTCGATTTTATATTGTGCCTCCAATGTGCAGGGCAATTTCTAAATTACTTAATATATAGGTAACTGGAAATCTTCATGAGGCTTGTGAAGGCAGGGATCTTGAAGGAAAACTTACAACCACCATTTTACTAACCCAGCATAAACCCCATTTGCCCTTACACCACAGAAAAGTGTAGTCCTCACCCCTCATCAAGGGAACTTCTCTTTGCAACAGATGGAGACCATTGCAGAAAACCACAACCAATCAAAATGCAGAGTTGTGGAGTCTGGTCCCAGCTGATACATCTACAAAACACTCACAGGGCTCAGGAGAGAGGGATGGAAATATTGTAAGAACCAGAAGATTGGGTAGTTTGCTGTGAACCTATGTTACCTAGTAATGTCAGAAGCTACACCCAGAAACCCTCTCCAGCAAGACTGTCCAAACATGAGCTGAACAAAGACACACCAGAGTGAACAGTAAGTGAGTCCTCAACCCTACACAAAGAACTATATACAACTAAGGAAAACAGCACAGGAGAAATTGTCTTTCCCAGGGAAGAGCACAGTGTTTGGTTATCCAGTACCAAGTGGTCATTCCTGAAAACATTACACATTACATTAGACAGACTGAGCAATTATTCATATGCACATATGCATGTAGCAATAATTAACAAAAACGGAGACTATGAATTTGAAAGAGAGTAAGGAGGGGTGTATGGGAGATGTTGGAGGGAAGGAAGAGAAGGAATTATATTATAGCCACACACACAAAATTAAAAGAAACAAATGTGCTGAAAGTAAATGGATTTAAGAAGATATTTCAGGAAATGCACTAAATAATTTTTAATAAATGAAGTGGATGACATTCACTATACCAGGCAGCAGATAATTTTAGACAAAATTGTCAAAATAAAAGTTAGATTATCAACTGTAAATTCTGTCTTATAAGAGAAAAGAGAGGATGGAGAGCACTGACTGCTCTTTCAGGGGTTCTTTTTTTTTAATTGGATATTTTATGTATTTACATTTCAAATGTTATCCCCTTTCCCGGTTTCCCCTTCAAAACCCTCTATTTCATCCCCCCTCCCTCTGCTCCTATGAGGGTGCTCCCCCTTCCACCCACCTGCTCCCACCATGGGTGGCTCCATGTGTACTCTTTGGTTGGTGGTCTAGTCCCTGGGAGCTCTGGTGGTTGATATTGTTGTCTGGTTGGTTGGTACTGTTGTTCTTCCTATGGGATTTCAAACCCCTTCAGCCCCTTCAGTCCTTTCTCTAACTCCTCCATTGGGATCCCTGTGCTCAGTCCAATGGTTGGCTGCGAGCATCTGCCTCTGTATTTGTCAGGCTCTGGCACAGCCTCTCAGGAGACAGCTGTAACAGGTTCCTGTCAGCAAGCACTTCTTGGCATCCACAATAGCGTCTGGGTTTGGTGTCTGTATGTGGGATGGATCCCCAGGTGGGGCAGTCTCTGGATGGCCTTTCCTCCAGTCTCTGCTCCACTCTTTGTGCCTGTATTTCCTTTAGAAAGAAGCCATTCTGGGTTAAAAATTTGGAGATGAGTGAGTGGCCACATCCCCCAACCTGGGACCTTGCCTAACCTCTGGATACTGTCTCTACAGGTTCTCCCTCCCCTTTGTTGGGTATTTCAGCTAATCTCATTCCTGTTGGGTCCTAAGAGCTTCTTGCTCTCCAGGCATCTGGGACTTGCTGGGAGTTACCTCCAGTTCCCCACCCCCCATGGCTACACACCTCTGTTCAAATGCCTGACCCTCTGTATACCATCCCATCTCCTCCCATAGCTGATCCTGACCCCCTTTATCCCCCTCCCCTCCTCTCTTCCTCCCAAGTCCTTCCCAATCTCTATCTCCCATGACTACTTTGTTCCCCCTTCTATGAAGGACTGAAGCATCCACATTTTGGACTTCCTTCTTCTTGAACTTCATGTGGTCTGTGGATTGTATTTTGAGTAATCCGAACTTTTGAACTAATATCCACTTATCAGTGAGTGCATACCATGTGTGTTCTTTTGTGACTGGGTTACTTCACTCAGGATGATATTTTCTAGTTCCATCCATTTTGCCTATGAATTTCATGAAGTCATTGTTTTTAATAGCTGAGTAGTATTCCACTGTGTAAATATACCACGTTTTCTGTATCCATTCCTTTGTTGAAGGACATCTGGGTTCTTTCCAGCCTGTGGCTATTATAAATAAGGCTGCTATGAGAATAGTGGAGCATGTGTCCTAGTTATATGTTGGAACATCATTTGGGTCTATCTATGCCCAGGAGTGGTATCCCAGCAACCACATAGTGGCTCACAACCATTATAATGGGATCTGATGTCCTCTTCTGGTTATATATATGAGTACAGTGACAATGTACTCATATATATATATAAAATAAATAAATCTTTTTTTAAAAAGAGAGAGAAAAGAAAAGCAAAACAAAAATAAACAAACAGGATAACTACTCCAATGCACAACAATAGAACTAAAATTTTAGAACTGTTAAGTAAGAAAGTTAGAAACCAAAGAACAAACACCATGATTCCACTATATAAAACTCTAAGAAATCTAAAACAAAGCAAGCAAACAAACAGACAACAAATAAGAGACAAAACAACTCCAAGTGGAAGAAGAACATTTGCCTGAGTCTAGGATAGAGGTCAAGAATGAATCAGACAATCACGACAAGGTTACTGTAGACTCTAACTAATGGTAGCTATGTGAAAACTACATTCGTGAAAACTGATCATGCGATACACTCAAAATGCCTATGGGTTATTATGTGAAAATTGTACCCCAACAAGATCAATTTCATTATAAGTGTTATAGGAACATAAATATTAACAAGTCTAAAAATAACATACTCAAACATGTAATTTCTTATTGTGAAAATTATGTTATCAAAGATGACCTAAGTGGATTGATGAAATATTGTGTTCATGGCAAGGCAACGTGGTAAAATGTCATTATCTTCCAAATAAGTCAAAAATCCAAAGAGTGGTACTCGGGCTGTAGCTCAGTGGTAGACACTTGTCTAGCGTACATGAAGTCCTTGGTTCAGTTCTCCAGGTCTGAAGGAAAAAGATCAGACAGAGAGGTGGAGAAAGCCAGGACGCTTTTCGTGTTTGATGATTATTCCTGAAGGCTGCTGGGAGAGGCTGAGATGATGCGACCAGTGAAGGACAAACGGAGAAGCACCTCGGCTCCACCACAGAACATACTTCAGGTATGCTAGTTTTCATCTTTTTAAAATTTAAACATTTTAAATTGCCTTACAAAATAAGGTTTGCATATGGGATTTTCATACATATTTCCTTTTGATGTTCCCTTTTCCAGGAAAGGGTTTCATTATGTTGCCCAGGCGTTTTTAGCTACCTAGCTTCAGCCAATACAGTAACTGCACTGAACCCACATCACTTTGTTCCTTATGAAAGAAAATAATTTGATTTTATTTTAAAAGAAAGCAACAGCAAAGGATTTACCTCTACGTTTGTCTTGCTGTCCACTAACTATTCATATTTAAACCAGGTATAGTATAGGACAAGGGCGGTGATCCATTCTTGTTTATTTTCTTCTTGTTGTTTGTTTCTTTGTTGTTCTGGGCACTGAACCCAAGGCACTACAGGCTAGGGAAGTGTTCTGCCACCAGTACATTCCCAAGGTACCTTTAACCCTAGCCAATTTAACTCCCAATTTGTTGTTTTTACAAAGGGAGTTTTTAAAAAAACCTTATAATTTACCTGATTGGATCCTTGAAAAAGAATTATTGACTAAAAACCAGCTTTATAGAAGAAAACCAGAATAAGTGTCATAAAATCTTAACAGCCTAACCCAGTATCCAGAACACTATGTAGTAGTTCCTTTATTTGCTTTTTGTTTATTTATTATTTATTTAAATTATGATTAGTATGAAGAAAGGCAAAAGGTAAATTGAGAGAAAAGAACCCTAGATGTGATATCTTGAGATCCATATTCAACACTATTTCTTGTCTAGTCTCTTAGGCCTTAAAGTCATATCTGTCTTCTGTTAGTCACTAGTCTCTGAAAAATGTCTTCTAAGCTGAGTTATAATATGTTAACTGGAGAGATAAAGGCATTTGGACAATTCTTTTCTTGTTTGAAACAGTGCCTGGCTTTCACTGTTGAAGAGTCTAGCTTTGAGAGCCTAAATTGAACAGTAGTCTCTTTCAGGTAATTTTCAGCTCTCTACCTTTCTACATAGGGCCTCTCATGGTCAGAGCTTGAGACAGATTTATTACATTCATAGATCTATCTTTTGGGATTAATACAATTAAATCAAAGGAAGTGCATTATTATGTATGCACACACTAGTATAAAATTAATCAGCTTGTTAAACTAGTTACTGCATCTCCAATAATCTTATAAATTAATTTTATACCCTTCTTTGAGTAAAAAAAAATAAGATTGATTAAAAACATAGACTGATTTTATTTTTACTCTAGAATGTCATGTTGTCTTTAATTAAAGCATAAACATATTTTGAGAAGTACAAATCATGTTGAAAATGTTACTATCAGAAAGGTTTTATCTTTTACAAATGATTTAATAAATACAGAAAGGAATGGGGAATGTAAAATAAATCAGTTTTAAGTTGAAGGCAGAGTAATTCTTTCTCTTCTTATGATGTAATGTTGGTTTCACAGTCATTGCTTCTTCAATTGATGAGTTGATCTGGAATTCAGGCTGACTTACTCTCAATGTGTTCAGTATCTGTTATCAACTACACAGACCCCTAGCAAAGGTGATACACACAGTATTAAATATTGCTGGGGAAAAGACTATCAATTCTTTCAGAATGACACTCATTTGAATGAGGAACACTTTGTCGTGCAGTTGGGGTGTCTTGGTAGAAAACATATGTTGGAAATAACCAAAGGGACACTGAGTGATTGACTGTGAAGGTTCACAAGTAGACTTACCTCCTCACTTTCTATAAGGATGGACTAGGTAAGCATGCCAAAGGGAATATTCTAAAATCATCCACATCTTTTCTTTAACACATCATTTTCTTTAGTCCATGATCAAATGCATGACCTCCTCAATAGTTGACATAGAGTAAAAGCTGTTAAGGAGAATGGAGGTGGAGGTATGACTGTGAGAGAGAGCTGGGTACTACAAAGGGATCTAAAGTACTCATATTCTGCTTTTTCTAATGTTTCTTTGGGGAGGGGGTGTTGTTGTTTTGTTTTGTTTTAAATACAGAATCTCAAAGCCCTGAACTCATTATGTAATCGGGGATAATATTGAACTTCTGGTCTTCCTGCCTCCATAGGATAATCTTGAACTTCTGGTTCTCAATGTAAAGGTTAGAAGCATGGGCCACGATGCTCACTTTATGAAGGGCTGGAGTTGGTACCAGGGTTTTGTGTACTAGGCAAGCCCTCTCCCCACCCAGCTATACTTCTAGCTCTCAGATGTAGTTTGATGTCAATGAAAGAAATATCTGCATTACAATATCAATATATCGTATGATGGCTTATAGAAAGCTATTGTCTTAGTCATGTAAGCCCAGCACTTAGGGAGTGTCAGCAAGTGGATCATAAATAGGGACTGTCCTTGACTATGTGGGAAACTTGAGGCCAGCCTGAACTGCATAAAAATTCTGCCTCAAACAAGAACAAAAATAGAACAAAAAATAATAGTAAAACAAAGTAAAAAGCTAAAGTCTTGAGAGAAAATTCTGAATTCATTAGTACCCACTAATAGTCTAAGAATCTAGGCTAGACCACCAGCTCATGTGGCCCCTGTGTTTCTCAAAGAAAGGTTTCTTCAGTCGATTAAACCTCAGTAGAAGAAAAAAGTGGGCGGGCCGGGCTATGCCTTTTAGATTCTGAGTTTGGGTAGGAAAAGAAGATAGAGAAGGATGGGAGAATGTAAGGATAATCTCTCCCTCGTTCCCTTTCCCTGCCCTTCTCCTCGACACTTGGAGATGACCTCGCAGAGAAAGCAATTTTTAGGTACACAAACTTCACATAGCACCAAAGTAAGAATGGTCCCATACCAATATGGGATACTTAAGAGATCAGAATGGCACCCCCAGCAGCTACATGACTAAGTCTGTGCTTGCTAGCATAGATACAATGGGCCCTCCAAAGGAACCTTCTGGAAAGAGTGATGTAACTTCACACAGCATGAGTTGGCTACATGGCCAGAGGCTGCCTGGAAAATGGAGAGTATGTTAAAGTGCCTGTGGAGAGCTGTCAAGATGTGCAAGAAGGACAAGCAGGCCACAGAGCAGCATTTGTGTCCAACATGTTAGAGCATCCCCAGATTATGTATCCCACCAGATTCCGCCATAATGCCAGGAACATGGGCCAAAACAGAGATGGGTAAGTAGCAAGGAAATCAATGGTCATACTCTTCTCCTACAGAACTTCCAAGTTCTCTTTCCAAATCCAGAGGTTCTCTGAGGAAGAGACATGCATAAGGGTGGGAGAGGCTGGGCATGTTCTTCCTATTGAATAGGGACTCTAATCGTGCTGCAAAATTGTTGGGCCAACTTGAGACATCAAACAGAGTAGACTTAATATTAGTGTGGAGAGCACAAATAAACTGTATTTTCTCTGCACGCGTCAATTTTATTCTGCCATACTCTTACAATAAATCTAAAAATGATTATTTGGAGAAACTAGACAAAACAAATTTGCAAAATCATTCAGTTTTGGTTGCTGAGAAAGAGCATTCACATCAGAATTGCAATTCCAGAATTAGCATGTGCAAATGCTGAGAATTTCTCATGTGAGGATAAGGAAAGAGAACCAGTAATTTTACATGAGTCATTAGCCCAAGTTACAGTGAAAGCTGAGAACATAAAAATAGAAAGAGAAATTGGATAAATTAGCAGATTCTAAAAGGATATCCATGCTATTAAGTAACAACAATAACAGCAAAACAAGGAATTTGGGGAAATAAGCTTTTCAAACATGAACAATTTGTTATTGTCTCAGACACCAGTACAGGGCAGGGTCATTGAATGATCTGGAATGGACTCTAACCTACTAACCAGAATAATAGTTTGCATGCTGTATGTGCTTTATATATCCAATATATTGTATTATAATATAGTGAGTATATCAGCAACTATCTCAGAAGACATTCTGGCATAAACAGTTGTTATATCATGGCAGGTTAGGACTAGTCTGAAAGGGTTGCTAAGAAGAAGTATAAGTTTGAAGCAACCTTGCAGTATGTGA
Source organism: Rattus norvegicus (assembly GCF_021556685.1). Lineage (NCBI taxonomy): Eukaryota > Metazoa > Chordata > Mammalia > Rodentia > Muridae > Rattus > Rattus norvegicus. Next base: position 102,207,281 of record NC_141536.1, read on the forward strand.
TCCGAATAGGAGATTTTTCTCAGATATGCATGAGAAGTAAGGAGAAAGCAAAAAGATGGGGCGAAGAGAATGACACTGAGAGCGAAATAAGAGCAGCACCTGCCCAGACTAGTCGGTGCCAGTCTAAGCATTGTACAGATGCCAGTTCACTGACGTCTCCCCCAAAGCCCTGTGAGGTCGTGTCTGGTTTTATTTACCGATAAGAAAAACAGAAGCACAGAAAGGTCCTAAACCTCAACCCTGGTCATCAGAGTCTGGATTCCAGCACCAGGGTATGGAGTCCTTGGAGGATGCTCCTTTATTAACCCGTAACTGTTCCAAAAATGAAAAGAATTGAAGTATTTAGGAGAGAAGCAATTTGGACCCGGGACGGGGTGTGGGGGGTAGGGACTCAGAAAAATATGGACAATATCGTGCTCAACTGTGGGAGCATTTCCATTATTTTCTGTGGTGACAAAGGAGCACCGAAAATCCACTTTGACCTCCGAAACTAATGAAGAAGCGACATCACTTTCGGAATCCGTGCAGCACATAGAGCAACGCATATGCATGAAGACATATGTACCAGCATATTTCTTGCAGGATTTGTGTTCACAAAAGACAGGAGATCACTTGAAATGTTTAGCGATAGAAACCCAATTAAGTAAATTACGCTTCAGCTTTGCAGTGGATCACCTCCTTCCACAGAACCAGGGAAGGCTGCGCGTCCCAACGCACTGCACGTTCTCCAACTCATACGATGTCTTGTAAACTTTTTGTGTTTGGGTGTTCTGCTTGCATGTATGTCTGTGCACCACATGTAAGCCGTGCCGGCAGAAAGTATGAACGCCCCGGAACTGGAGTGGCAGGTGGTTGTGAGCCATCATGCAAGCTCTGGGGAATCAAACCCCTATCCTCTAAAAGAGTCACCAGAGATGTTAACTGGTCCCTCATCCCTCCAGCCCCAATACACATTGCTAATGGTAAAAGGCAAGGAACAGAGAGGGCCAGTGAACTGGTTCAGCGGGTAAAGGTGCTTGCTGCCAAGACTGATGACCTGAGTTCAGTCTTCTGTGAGGTGAAAGGAAGAACCAATTCTCATTAAGATGTTCTCTGACCTCCTTACATATGCCATGGCATCAAAGTGTGTGATTGCACACACCACACATACACACATACCATAAATTAATAAGTATAATTTTAAATTTTTAAAGAGGAAATGTTCTGTAAGGTTCCAACTTAGAGTGTGCTTCCTGTTTTCTCTTATCATATGCTATTATTTTAATGTGGAAGCAAATGCTGACAATATTAAAAAATATGCTCAGATATGAGCACAAAAAAGGACAGAGAAAGGGAATATATTGAAAATAGTCCATTAAAAGTGCCAACAAGAACTGTCAAGGAGGAGACACATGCCTGGGGTTTGGAAGGAAGCCATTGACTCAGTACATTGTTGGTTGTTTGGGTGTCTTCCCATGTCAGAGAATTACCCACTAAAAGCCAATAAAATAAATTAAAAAAAAAAAAGACTCACCCTTTACCTCCATAGAACAATGAAGAAATTACTCCACAAGGTCTGAAGACTAATTTAGAGAATATGTGTACAGATGGAGGGGTTTCTTATTATTGGTTTGTTTTGCTTTTGTTAGAGACTTGGTATCATTATGTTGACAAGGCTGGCCTCAAACTCACACCGTTCTGCAGGGATTAGATTTGTGCACCACCACAAGTCCATAGATTAACATCTACTGTGCAGAAAGATCAGTTGTGGGCCACATAGTAACAAGATCTCTTTACACTGGTCTGTGGGATCTCACAGTGTACTACCCATCACCCTACCTTCTGTACTCACAAATTATTGTCAACTGAGTTGTTGAAGTTTTTAGGTTAAATTATAGAGGCATCTCACAGCTCAGACGTGGTTTTCCTTTGGAGTGTGTAGCAGTCATTTGGGTGGACACAAATGAGGGTCACACCAGGCCACAGTAAGGGAAGACTTACTGTCCAGACTTTAATTCTGCCCTCACATCTTGAATCAACAGTTTTGCAGCGGATGCAAAAATTAACTTGTCTGGATTTTTTTTCTTTTCTCTTTTTTGGCAACAACTTTGCGGAGGCATATGCTTCAAACTCAAATGACTTCACTTCAAGTTGAAATTAAAAAATGTTTTGAAGCGCAGTCGTTTAATAATAATTTGCTTCAAAATAAGCAGCTTGCTTATTTTTATGTGACCGTCCATCCTTAACATGTGACTCAACATCGTGGTGAATGAGAACCCAAGTGCTCACAGAAATCATCCCCTGATATCTTCCCATCCTGGACTCTGTTGTTTAGGCTGATACTTTGTGACTGTGCAAATGTCTCCATGTCTGCTGAGAGGCCAAAGCTCCCAGAGAGCTGGGGTTCAGGAGATAATACACTCTGCCCTTTGGGATGCTTGTCTCCTGCAGCCTCCCTGCTTTTCTTCCTCCCAGGGACCACCTGGGAAGAATAACCCTGGGACAGCACACTTACAGTTCATTCTCTACCAAACTGTAGCCTCCAACAAACCAATGACATCAAAAATCGATTGAAATTAGGAGATCAGGAAGAAAAATATATTATTAGTTCATGTACAGCCTCCAAGTTACCTGGTGGCTTTTTGATTAAAATCTTAAAGTAGCGCTATTCTTAGTGCATAGATCAAGACCCCACGAAGACACTGCCTTGATTTCATTTGTAATCTATGTCATAGAACA